>NW_028318198.1:9675000-9822500 GCF_062004578.1 Staurois parvus
TCTCTGGCAGGAGGGCCCAAATTATGATCTTGCAAAGAGGCCCACTGCTTTCATAAAAAGCTTCTGGGGATGACCTTTAAGCTGCAAGCACACAGGCAGTTTGGCCCATCAGCGTCAAATCCCTGCATCTTTTGGGTGCCCGGGAAGCATATGTGCAGCATCTAGCCCTGCTGCCAGTAGCCTGTCAAAATTTATAATACATGGTAGCTGGCCACGGTACCAAGCAATACTCATGTTTAAGGTGGTATGCATTCAGAGATCTATGCCCCAAACTTGCAGCTTGCATGGGGGTCCAGATTGCATAATGTGCAGTGCAGGGGGTTCAGCGTGCATACCATGCAGCATGCAGGAGTATATAATGCAAAGGCCAGTATACACAGTACCACGAAAAATTACTCCTCCCCTAACCTGCAAGTAGAGATCCCTATTGCCCCCAAGTTCATAACCCTCTCCCCCATCTGTGTGTTATGCACTCCATGGGCACTGCAGTGCTGTGCAACACAAGAAGAGCTGGGCAGTTGTGGCATCATGCAGTCGCAGCCTCGGGACCCAGGGCATTCACCCTGGCCCTAGTGATGCCCTATTCATCCTTAATTTACTCCACCTAACCCATCTCCTGTTAAGGCTAGGTTCACATTTTCTGTGTTCCTGCGGGCCGCATTTTGCGCGGGCACAAGAGCCCATTCATATGAATGGACTCCCGTGCCCCGGGACAAGCAGGGAAGAAGACCCTGCACTGCTTCGGAAAACGCAGCCTGCACGGGAACCTCGGATCCCAGTACGGTTGCGATTTTCAGTGCGGCCGGCGTGTCAATAGAATTAATGGCACCCGCCCGCGGGTCCGCATTCCTCTGTGCGGGTGATGTGGCTGCATGGATTTTTGTGCGGATCCACAGTTGCAACACCCACACAGATGTGAACCTAACCTTAGCCCTATGTTTATCTTGATGTTTTGGGTTTCTATTTTATTTTATTTTTTGGCCAATAATAATTTATACATTTATTTTGTGTTTTGTTCAATCATTTTTTTGTGTTGCTGAACTGATTTCATAGAGCAGAAACTACTGAAAACTAGGAGAAATATTTTACCATTGTACCTAACTGTGCTCCTTATCAGTCTTTAAATGACTCACCTAATGACAAAGTTCACATTCATGAAGGCAGCACATGGACTGCTATCAGCCACTAAGCCAGAGGGGGTTTATGTTTTATTGTAGTCATCTAAACCAGAAGCCAATCCAGGGATAGGCTGTAGTCCGTTTACTCACCGTATGGAAATGGAATACCATAGCTAACACTATAGTAAGGAGATTTGTTTATTTAAAGGTGTGTGAGGCAGGTCACTGCTTGCTAATCGAAAAAGGTTATTTCTTGACATACAGTAGGTATGAATGGGAAACTAGGAAGTAGGAATATTAAGATGTGGCCTGCACATTCTTTAAATAAAAAAATGGATTCCCAATATACTACCTAGTCCTATATCATATCAGTCTGGTATAAAATCTGGTTAAAAAGAGAAAAAAAAAAAAAAAAAAAAAAAAAATCGATACACTGGGAATAGGTTCCCCAGTGGGAACATAGAAACTTTCCTTTCCATTAACAAAGTATTGCACTGAACAATAATGATGTGCAAGGGGAATGATCTGTTAGTTTGGCTTCTCAGCTATAGTATGTGTTGCTGTAAAATAACAGTTTACTGCAATGGACATTAAAGCGGCATTAAACCCAAAAATGTAATACACTGCTCAAAAAGTTAAAGGAACACTTTTTAATCAGAGTATAGCATCAAGTCAATTAAACTCTTGGGATATTGATCTGGTCAGTTAAGTAGCAGAGGGGGCTGTTATTCAGTTTCAGCTGCTTTGGTGTTAATGAAATTAACAACAGGTGCACTAGATGGGCAACAATGAGACGCCCCCTAAGACAGGAATGGTTTTACAGGTGGAGGCCACTGACGTTTTTTTCCATACTCATCTTTTCTGTTTTTCACTAGTTTTGTATTTGGCTAGGGTCAGTGTCACTACTGGTAGAATGAGGTGATACCTGGACCCTACAGAGGTTGTACAGGCAGTCCAACTCCTCCAGGATGGCACATCAATATGTGCCATTGCCAGAAGGTTTGCTGTGTCTCCCAGCACAGTCTCAAGAGCATGGAGGAGATACCAGGAGAAAGTCCTTGACCCATCAGGACCGGTATCTGCTCCTTTGTGCAAGGAGGGACAGGATGAGCACTGCCAGAGCCCTACAAAATGACCTCCAGCAGACCACTAGTGTGAATGTCTCTGACCAAACAAATCCAAAACAGACTTCATGAGGGTGGCCTGAGGGCCCGACATCCTCTAGTGGGCCCTATGCTCACTGCCTGGCACCATAGAGGTTGATTGGCATTTGCCAATTTTACCTGAATAAATAAAAGCGGATGATTGTAAGCACCCCTGTCAGTGTTAAGCGGTTTGCTCAACCTTCTAACTGCTACATTTGCAGGCAAGGAATCCTTCATCCACATTGAGTGTGTGGATGGGGGAATCGGATAATTTTTTTCATTCAACCTGCTGCTTAAATGAAAAAAAAAAAAAAGAAGAAAAGAAGATCAATGTATGGGCTGCTTAATACAGCCACCACATACAGTACATACAGTCATGGCCGAAATTGTTGGCACCCTTGATATTTCTCCAGGAAATCATGTATTTCTCACGAAACGTATTGCATTAACACATGTTTTGCTATACACATGTTTATTCCCTTTGTGTGTATTGGGACAAAACAAAAAAAGGGAGGAAAGAAAGCAAATTCGACATAATGTCACACAAACCTCCAAAAATGGGCTGGACAAAAGTATTGGCACCCTTTCACAACTGCGGATAAATAAGAATGTTACAAGCATGTGATGCTCCTGTAAACTCACCTGGGGCAAGTAACAGGTGTGGGCAATATAGAAATCACACCTGAAAGCAGATAAAAAGGAGAGACGTTCACTTAACCTTTGCATTGTGTGTCTGTCTGTGCCACACTAAGCATGGACAACAGAAAGAGGAGACGAGAACTGTCTGAGGACCTGAGAACCAAAATTGTGGCAAAATATCAACAATCTCAAGGTTACAAGTCCATCTCCAGAGAACTAGATTTGCCTTTGTCCACAGTGCGCAACATTATCAAGAAGTTTGCAACCCATGGCACTGTAGCTAATCTCCCTGGTCGTGGACGGATGAGGAAAATTGATGAAAGATTGCAACGCAGAATAGTCCGGATGGTGGATAAGCAGCCCCAAACATGTTCCAAAGACATTCAAGCTGTCCTGCAGGCTCAGGGAGCATCAGTGTCAGCGCGAACTATCCGTCGACATTTAAATGAAATGAAACGCTATGGCAGGAGACCCAGGAGGACCCCACTGCTGACACAGAGACATAAAAAAGCAAGACTACAGTTTGCCAAAATGTACTTGAGTAAGCCAAAAGCCTTCTGGGAAAACGTCTTGTGGACAGATGAGACCAAGATAGAGCTTTTCGGTAAAGCACATCATTCTACTGTTTACCGAAAACGGAATGAGGCCTACAAAGAACAAAACACAGTACCTACGGTAAAATATGGTGGAGGTTCAATGATGTTTTGGGGTTGTTTTGCTGCCTCTGGCACTGGGTGCCTTGACTGTGTGCAAGGCATCATGAAATCTGAGGATTACCAAAGGATTTTGGGTCGCACTGTAGGGCCCAGTGTCAGAAAGCTGGGTTTGCGTCCAAGATCCTGGGTCTTCCAGCAGGACAATGACCCCAAACATACGTCAAAAAGCACTCAGAAATGGATGGCAAAGAAGCGCTGGAGAGTTCTGAAGTGGCCAGCAATGAGCCCAGATCTAAATCCCATTGAACACCTGTGGAGAGATCTTAAAATTGCTGTTGGGAAAAGGTGTCCTTCCAATAAGAGAGACCTGGAGCTGTTTGCAAAGGAAGAGTGGTCCAAAATTCCGGGTGAGAGGTGTCAGAAGCTTATTGATGGTTATAGGAAGCGACTGATTTCAGTTATGTTTTCCAAAGGGTGTGCAACCAAATATTAAGTTAAGGGTGCCAATACTTTTGTCCAGCCCATTTTTGGGGTTTTGTGTGACATTATGTCATATTTGCTTTTCTGCCTCTGTTTTATATTTGTTCCAATACATACAAAGGGAATAAACATGTGTATAGCAAAACATGTGTTAATGCAATACCTTTTTTGTGTGAAATACTTGATTTTCAGGAAAAATATCAAGGGTGCCAACAATTTCGGCCATGACTGTATAAACTTGTAAACTGCAATATAGAACAATCTTTGTTCTTCGGCTTAAATGCACTTTTAGGCTCAATGACAAAAAAAAGGTGCATGCACCTTTTTAAAAATGCGGCCACAGGGAAACCACATGGGCTTTTTGACCCTGCAGTTTCCCTGCGGTTCCGCACCCCCGATCTTGCTGCAGGCTGAGATGTGTGAGGGTGCCATTTAGAATGAATGGCAGTTCACGCGTCTCGCAAGAGCAGTGCGATTCGGATGCAGGAATCAATGCGATTCCTGCAACCGGAATGCACAGTGCAGACAAGTGTGAACCCAGCCTTGCATCAGATATCAGTTTACTGAAATCTGATCATTGAATGATGAACTTCCATTTTTTCCTGTTGCAGGAAAGTGTGCTGAATGCTGGCAATTTTGCATTCTAATAAAGCTGAATTCCAAGAATTCAGTCACTTTGTTAAAAGTAAAGGCACGCTATGAGTTAAGTCCAATGAGGTATATGCTGCCTTGTGGACTTCTATATTACTTATGTCCGACAGGTTTAGGGCTCTGCCGAAGTATACACTGAGACACTTAGGGCTGTGAGAGAGGAGAGAATCACACAGGCATCAACAGCGAGGCTCTTACTTTACTTTCCATTCATCATACATCAGCATCAGAGGTTGGTCATCAGCTCTGAGGAAAGGGATTTATCCCCGAAACGCATCAGCCATTTGACCGCACTGACAGTGAGAACACCTTGCCCGCCGTTGTGGCCATTGTCATTTTTCTATGCTTTTTAGATACATGCTTCGTCTGTGAGTATGTTTTTATGATTTAATTCCTACAATAAACCTTGGATAATGCACTAGGTGTGTGCGCCACCTGTTTTCTCTCTACACAGAGCAGCTATGCCTGCCCTTCCTTATACCCATTCACAGAAGCCTTTGTATTTAGTGAATGAGTTCACATAATATAAAGGCTTCTGTGATTCAGCAGGAGGAGGGGAGGGGTGGGCAGTGCATCTACAACAACTCTACTGTTGAAGTTGCAGAGACCAGAAGATCCCATGTTAGGCACCCAAAACTACCGTGATAACGGTCTTCTAGAAGTGCAATAAACCTGTCAGATGTAAATAATAGAAATAAGTCCAGGAGGTGTCATGCATCCCGTTGGATTTAACTCATGGGCCTTTGCTTTTTACAAAAGATCTGAATTCCTGGAGTTCAACTTTAATGCGGAACTAGACCCTCCTATCTTTTACAGCCAAGGAAGCTGCCTCTGTTTGATCTACCATTGCCATGGTGTGCACATGTTATGACATGAACCATTTGATGGCTTGTCAGTTCGATTGAGAGCACAAGCAACTGACAGATATCATTCATGGAATGTCTTGAATGCAAGAAAGGATTTAGTTGTGCTTTAAAAAGAACCCTGTCACGTTATTATGTGAGCTGCTAGCGTTGACTTGTTTTTCAAGGTCTAGGTTCTGTGGTCTCAATTTTTGAGGGGCAATAATTTTTTTATTGGGTGCCCCAACATCTATATCCATATTCCTATTCCAGGTCACTGAATACCCAAGGGCAGGATAAGTATGCATAAAAAAATCAGCAGCTTCCATATTTCAGTCCTGACAGGTTCCTTTTTGGGAAACTATAATGGCTCATTACATTGCAACAAACTGGGCAGGCATATTGGGCCCCATAAAATAAAATCCTGAGGATTTACGCCCCTTAATGACCAGGCCTTTCTTTGCTATTCGGCGTTGCAATATTTCAACTGGTAATTGTGCAGTCATGCAATACTGTACCCAAACGAAATGTACGTCCTTTTTTCACACAAATAGAGTTTTCTTTTGGTGGTATTTGATCACCTATGCGCTTTTTACTTTTTTCACTATAAACAAAAAAAGACCGAAAATTTTTGAAAAAAATGATATTTTTTACTTTCGGCTATAAAAAAATATATATAGTAAACTCAAAGTTAGTCATGAATTTAGGCCAAAATGTATTCTGCTACATGTCTTTGGTAAATCACGTATATATACACGTGATCCTGCGCACAGGGGCCGCCCTGCAGCAGTAATTGTACTGCGAGCGGTCCTTATGAGGTTAAAGTTTTTAATTCATCAAAAAAACTTTCCTTAGTAACTGCAAAAAGATATGAGAAGTTTGCACCACTAAAAAATGACAAACGTACCTCTTCACGCAATGTGTCTTTTTTTAGGGCTTGTCAAGTTCAAAAAAAGTGAACAAAGTCACATCCATGTGCCCCTCCTCCCCACTCCCTATAGATATTGATTCTGCAAGACAATTAACAGGAACTGCTGACAAGACGAGATAGAACAGCTGAGACCAGGCTAGAATAACTAGGAGTAAAGCAAGAGCTCAATGGGGATTGCATGTCTATTAAACAAAAAGTCAGTAAAAAGTGAATAGTGTGTTGACTAATATAAGATTTACAACATTTTGAACAAATCTAGGGGACAGGTGGAACAAGTAGACAATGCTTCTACAAAAAACAGAATTGCCAGCTGAGTAAAAAAAAAAAAAAAAAACCTATCAGCCTGGTATAAGCTTCCAAATCGCTGACACATAATTACATATTGCAGTCCGGAAGTAGTTAAAGGGTAAGTTTAGCTTTTCAGAAGAAATGAAAAAGGTGAACGAACACCCTTCACCTTCCCTACACCCTCTTCTCCCCCCTTCCCAGACTTACCTCTGTGGGTGATGAGCTGTCAGTGCCCATGCAGCTGGAGTAACGGTTCAGGGATTTAAAATCCCTTCTCTACTTCCACTTCTTTATGCAGCGCTTCCAGGATGGATCAGAATAATGTTCTATGCTGGCACTGACCAATCAGAATCGCTCTGACCCATCCTGGAAGTCCTGCAGAAAGAATAGCGAAAAGAGAGGGGATTACAAATCCTTGGACCACAGAGGTAAATTCTGTGGGATGGAAGGGGGGGGGGGGGAGGGGGTGCAGGTTTTGGGTATTCAACTTTTCATTTTTTTGTGAAAATGTGAACTTACACTTTAACTCTAGCATGCTGTAGGCACGATGATGCATAGAACATAAACTACAACCAGGTTCTGGTGCCTGAGAGCCACAGATGTATGCTATCTATACAAACAATGACAGGATATAGCTGTGCATGGATATACACACAGTTCTGAAGGTACACGTGTATATGGACATACACCCCTGGACCCAGACAGTCCATGTCCAGGAGCAGAAGCCCAAAGGCATATGTATGTTGCTGCTTGGAGCGGCATAGATCAGTATCCTGTAATTCATCTGTATAGGCAGCTATGCAACACCCTGTGGCTCCCAGGTGCCAAAATGTAGCCGCATGTTATCTGCCCCAATTACACTGGTGTGCATGAGTCCATAAATTCACAGTGACAGGTAGCCAGAAGTATTGTGGGCACAGTGTAAAGCTGGCCTGGCCATACAAATTTGGGCTGGTTCCTGTAAAAAAAAAAAAAAAAATCAAAAGGAGCCATGCGAGAATGGTCAATTGAACAGTGGCTGCATCCAATCAGATGCAGTTGCTGTTTGGGTATTTTGACAGCTGGCGGGGACAGAATCAGTCAGACTTTTTTTACAGCTAAAAGTTACCCATACACTGAGGGGATTTTGGATGGTGCATGATGGACTGGATGAAATTTTTTTCCTGGGTGGCTCTGTGGTCACCTTCCTGCCAACTTCCTTTAATTGAAAGATCAATGGAGCCAAGCAAAAAACTGGACAGTAGTTTTGTGTAGGAGTCTTCTGACAGCAATAGCCAGCACTGCAGGTTTGTCTATCCGCCCTGCTCAGCATGGATGAAAGAACTGGTTAGTTTTCTTTTGTTCTGCCTGCAGGCTAAATGTAAAAAATCAATCAGTGTACGTCCAGCTTTAGATGGGTCTTATTAGTAGAACATACTAGCTCAGGATGGTCATGCACATCGATTTTCATTCAAGCTGGGAGCAGAACAAAAAAAAAACAAAAACAAATCAACTCCTTGATTCATGCTATACAGTGCAAATGAACAAGTCTCCCTCTGTGGATATTGTACTCTGACAGCTGTCAAGATTTATTTCAGGTACTTATATAGCACTGTCAATTTACACAGCGCTTTATATATATATATATATATATATATATATATAGTGTAATATATGTACATTCACATCAGTCCCCAATCCTCAAGGGGTATACAATCTAAGGTCCCTAAATCGCATTTATACATACTAGGGACAATTTAGACAGGATCCAATATTAACCTACCAGCATGTGGGAGGAAACCGGAGTACCCAGAGGAAACCCACGCAGGCACAGGGAGAACATGCAAACTCCAGGCAGGAGGTGCCGTCGCTGGGATTCGAACCAACGACCCTAGTACTGCCAGGCGGTAATGCTAACCATACAGCGGCTGCCTCCACTTGGATGTAACCATTGTTCAGACAAAAATCTCCCAGCAGTTTCCTTTGACAAAAGTCAACGAAATATGGAACTTTATTGAATGGAGTGGGCCCAGCAGGGCAGTCCACTGAGCATATTTCAGATGATTGCTCAGGAATTGGACAGATTTTGCAATGTATGGCCAGATTTAGTCAGCGACATACAGATGGATTTGTTCTGTAAATCCAGTTGCGTGCGACTATCATGAGATATGGAGGAGAACCTTCACAGACATAAATAACCAACTTAGTTATCTGAATCATTTGACAATCCCCATTATAACTCAGCGCTGGCACTCCGCCAATTGTCTACTGACATACATAGTATACACTCATATACCATAGCGACTCATATAACGATCATTACTGGGGTCTGACCAACACCATGTCGGTGACAATCACCAGCCACCCCGGGCCTGGCATAATGACAAGTCATTTATATATATATATAGTGAGAGGGAGACACACACATTACACAGCCTCCAGTGCAGAGTTGTGCAGTGGATGGATTATGGGGAATGCTGTCCCTGTGCAGAGGCTCCCCCAGCATACAGATGATGATCCAAAACTGCCATTACCTCCTCGGCTCCGGGGGACACGGCCATCCCCAAGGCTTGGAGCCCCTGCTGCAGCTCCAGGATGTCCACCTTCCCATCCTGATTGATGTCTAGTTTCCGGAAGAGCTCGGCGTACTTGGACGGAGTGTCCGATCCTTCACACATCGCCCGACCCAGCAACGACCTCCTGACCAGCTCATACATCTCCGGATCTCTCTGGGGATCGCTGATGTGGGATCAGGAAGAGCTCAGGCCGACAACCCAAAAATGTAGAAAGACAAGAAAGAGTACAGTGACAGGGCACCGCCCAGAGAGGGGAGGGGAGGAGGGAATTCCCTCCGCCAAAAAGGAGGAGGAGGAAGGGGGCACTGACATCTCCTCCCAGACTCTGCACATACTTCTCCAGACTACAAACATTACTCCGATCTACTCCTCTGATCACTACTCCTCTGATCTATTACTCCGATCACTACTCCTCTGATCTATTACTCCGATCACTACTCCTCTGATCTATTACTATGATCACCACTATTCAGATCTATTACTCTGATCACCACTATTCAGATCTATTACTCTGATCACCACTCCTCTGATCTATTACTCTGATCACTACTCCTCTGATCTATTACCGTGATCACCACTATTCAGATCTATTACTCCGATCACCACTCCTCTGATCTATTACCGTGATCACCACTATTAAGATCTATTACTCCGATCACCACTCCTCTGATCTATTACCGTGATCACCACTATTCAGATCTATTACTCCGATCACCACTCCTCTGATCTATTACCGTGATCACCACTATTCAGATCTATTACTCCGATCACCACTCCTCTGATCTATTACCGTGATCACCACTATTAAGATCTATTACTCCGATCACCACTCCTCTGATCTATTACCATGATCACCACTACTCAGATCTATTACTCCGATCACTACTCTGATCTATTACCATGATCACCACTACTCAGATCTATTACTCCGATCACCACTACTCTGATCACCACTCCTCTGATCTATTACTCTGATCACCACTACTCTGATCTATTACTCCGATCACCACTCCTCTGATCTATTACTATGATCACCACTACTCAGATCTATTACTCCGATCACCGCTCTTCTGATCTATTACTATGATCACCACTACTCAGATCTATTACTCCGATCACTACTAATCTGATCTATTACTATGATCACTACTTCTCTGATCTATTACTATGATCACCACTACTCAGATTTATTACTATGATCACTACTACTGTGATCTATTACTCCGATCACTACTCCTCTTATCTATTACTCCGATCACCACTATTCAGATCTATTACTCTGATCACCACTCCTCTGATCTATTACTCTGATCACTACTCCTCTGATCTATTACCGTGATCACCACTATTCAGATCTATTACTCCGATCACCACTCCTCTGATCTATTACCGTGATCACCACTATTAAGATCTATTACTCAGATCACCACTCCTCTGATCTATTACCGTGATCACCACTATTCAGATCTATTACTCCGATCACCACTCCTCTGATCTATTACCGTGATCACCACTATTCAGATCTATTACTCCGATCACCACTCCTCTGATCTATTACCGTGATCACCACTATTAAGATCTATTACTCCGATCACCACTCCTCTGATCTATTACCATGATCACCACTACTCAGATCTATTACTCCGATCACTACTCTGATCTATTACCATGATCACCACTACTCAGATCTATTACTCCGATCACTACTCTGATCTATTACTCTGATCACCACTACTCAGATCTATTACTCCGATCACTACTCTGATCTATTACTCTGATCACCGCTCCTCTGATCTATTACTGTGATCACCACTACTCAGATCTAATACTCCGATCACCGCTCCTCTGATCTATTACTGTGATCACCACTACTCAGATCTATTACTCCGATCACCACTCCTCTGATCTATTACTGTGATCACCACTACTCAGATCTATTACTCCGATTACTACTCTGATCTATTACTATGATCACCACTACTCAGATCTATTACTCCGATCACCACTCCTCTGATCTATTACTATGATCACCACTACTCAGATCTATTACTCCGATCACTACTCTGATCTATTACTATGATCACCACTACTCAGATCTATTACTCCGATCACTACTCTGATCTATTACTATGATCACCACTACTCAGATCTATTACTCCGATCACCACTACTCTGATCACCACTCCTCTGATCTATTACTCTGATCACCACTACTCTGATCTATTACTCCGATCACCACTCCTCTGATCTATTACTCTGATCACCACTACTCTGATCTATTACTCCGATCACCACTCCTCTGATCTATTACTATGATCACCACTACTCAGATCTATTACTCCGATCACTACTAATCTGATCTATTACTATGATCACTACTTCTCTGATCTATTACTATGATCACCACTACTCAGATTTATTACTATGATCACTACTACTGTGATCTATTACTCCGATCACTACTCCTCTTATCTATTACTCCGATCACCACTATTCAGATCTATTACTCTGATCACCACTCCTCTGATCTATTACTCTGATCACTACTCCTCTGATCTATTACTATGATCACCACTACTCAGATCTATTACTCTGATCACCACTACTCAGATCTATTACTCTGATCACCACTACTCAGATCTATTACTCTGATTACTACTACTCTGATCTATTACTCTGATCACTACTCCTCTGATCTATTACTATGATCACCACTACTCAGATCTATTACTATTATCACTACTCCTCTGATCTATTACTATGATCACCACTACTCAGATCTATTACTCTGATCACTACTCCTCTGATCTATTACTATGATCACCACTCCTCTGATCACCACTACTCAGATCTATTACTATGATCACTACTACTCTTATCTATTACTATGATCACCACTACTCAGATCTATTACTCTGATTACTACTACTCTCATCTATTACTCTGATCACTACTCCTCTGATCTATTACTATGATCACCACTACTCAGATCTATTACTCTGATCACTACTACTCTGATCTATTACTCTGATCACTACTACTCTCATCTATTACTCTGATCACTACTCCTCTGATCTATTACTATGATCACCACTACTCAGATCTATTACTCTGATCACTACTACTCTGATCTATTACTCTGATCACCACTACTCAGATCTATTACTCTGATCACCACTACTTTGATTTGTTATTCTGATTACTACTACTCTGATCTATTACTCTGATTATTAGTACTCTGATCTATTACTCTGATCATTACTATGTCTATTTTTCTGATCTATTAAGCTGGTCTCACACCTAGCATTGCATATTTTTGCACACTCATTTTCACATTTTTGCACTAAGCACATAGGAAATCCCATTCATTTCAATAGGCTCCCCAATGCACGACAAACGCACAAAGAAATACACTTTTGGCATTGAGCTTTGCCCTTTATTCGAATGTGTGTTTTGGTACATTTATTGCACTTGAAACAATCAAATCGCATGACAAGTCACTGCGATATGACGAGCACTTAGTTGTGTTTTAATGCACGCTGACGTCCATTGACATACATTTTGATGTCCGTTGACCTACATTTTAGCACAGCGCAATGCAACGTTATAGTGGGAAGAGAACACATTGGAAATTATTGTTTTTCAGATGTTCTTTCGTTGATCTGCTTTTTACAACTGTGCTAAAACACACTAGTGTGAATTGGCCCTTACTCTGATCTGCACTCTGCCTCCTCCATGTTCACATACAGGTCACAATCTTCTTTTGCTACATTACAGAAGTAGCAGTTATGTTTCACAGTGACAACAGAGAGCTCTAATAACAGACTGCTACACTCATAGCCATATACAGTGGGGCAAAAAAGTATTTAGTCAGCCACCAATTGTGCAAGTTCTCCCACTTAAAAAGATGAGAGAGGCCTGTAATTGGCATCATAGGTAGACCTCAACTATGAGAGACAAAATTAGAAAACAAATCCAGACAATCACATTGGCTGATTTGGAAAGAATTTATTTGCAAATTATGGTGGAAAATGTGGTCAATATCAAAAGTTCATCTGAATACTTTGTTATATATCCTTTGTTGGCAATGACAGAGGTCAAACGTTTCCTGTAAGTCTTCACAAGGTTGGCACACACTGTTGCTGGTATGTTGGCCCATTCCTCCATGCAGATCTCCTCTAGAGCAGTGATGTTTTGGGGCTGTCGCTGGGCAACACAGACTTTCAACTCCCTCCAAAGGTTTTCTATGGGGTTGAGATCTGGAGACTGGCTAGGCCACTCCAGGACCTCGAAATGCTTCTTACGAAGCCACTCCTTCGTTGCCCAGGCGGTATGTTTGGGATCATTGTCATGTTGGAAGACCTAGCCACGTTTCATCTTCACTGCCCTTGCTGATGGAAGGATGTTTGCACTCAAAATCTCATGATACATGGCTCAGTCATCCTGGTCCCTTTGCGGAGCAACAGCCCCAAAGCATGATGTTGCCACCCCCATGCTTCACAGTAGGTATGGTGTTCTTTGGATGCAACTCAGCATTCTCTCTCCTCCAAACACGACGAGTTGTGTTTCTACCAAACAGTTCTATTTTGGTTTCATCTGACCATATGACATTCTCCCAATCCTCTTCTGGATCATCCAAATGCTCTCTAGCAAACTTCAGATGGGCCCGGACATGTATTGGCTTAAGCAGGGGGACACGTCTGGCACTGCAGGATCTGAGTCCCTGGCGGCGTAGTGTGTTACTGATGGTAGCCTTTGTTACGTTGGTCCCAGCTCTCTGCAGGTTATTCACTAGGTCCCCCCCGTGTGGTCCTGGGATTTTTGCACACCATTATTGTGATCATTTTGACCCCACGGGGTGAGATCTTGCGTGGAGCCCCAGATCGAGGGAGATTATCAGTGGTCCTGTATATCTTCCATTTTCTAATTATTGCTCCCACAGTTGATTTGTTCACACCAAGCTGCTTGCCTATTGCAGATTCAGTCTTCCCAGCCTGGTGCAGGTCTACAATTTTGTTTCTGGTGCCCTTCGACAGCTCTTTGGTCTTCACCATAGTGGAGTTTGGAGTGTGACTGTTTAAGGTTGTGGACAGGCGTCTTTTATACTGATAACAAGTTCAAACAGGTGCCATTGATACAGGTAATGAGTGCAGGACAGAGGAGCCTCTTAAAGAAGAAGGTACAGGTCTGTGAGAGCCAGAAATCTTGCTTGTTTGTAGGTGACCAAATACTTAATTTCCACCATAATTTGCAAATAAATTCTTTCCAAATCAGCCAATGTGATTGTCTGGATTTTTTTTCTCATTTTGTCTCTCATAGTTGAGGTCTACCTATGATGCTAATTACAGGCCTCTCTCATCTTTTTAAGTGGGAGAACTTGCACAATTGGTGGCTGACTAAATACTTTTTTGCCCCACTGTATGCCCCGGGTTCACACAGATCTGACTTTGAAATCATGCAACTTCACTTGAAGTCACGCGATTTCAAAGTTGGATGGCAGTGCGACTTCATAGACATCTGTGCGACTTCGTGCACAAATGTCTATGCCAGTCGCATCTGAAATCGGCAAAAGTAGTGAAGGAACTTGTTTTGAAATCTGTGTGACTCCAACGAACAGTCAAATCGCATGAAAAGCTGCATCACTGCGAACGGGGGCGTAATCTACATGTAAGTGCACAGGTGTCACTCACCCATCACCACCAAAGACTCATTCACACTGACACGGTCAGATCTGCATTTTTAGGCATTATAGGGCTCATACAGAGGGCTGTAAGAGGGCCAAACGGCATTCAAAGCCTCCATAAAAACTTTCCCAGGACCCGCAGCTGTTAGGTACATCCACCCATAGACTGCAATTAAAATATGCCACTGTACACACTTAAGAGTTCCATAGACTGAATCAGATAGCAATGCAGTGTGGGAACTGTAGTCCGGAGGAGAGATTCTGCTGTGGTGATCAAAAGCTTGAACTACATAACCCAGAGAGGATATTGCCAGGAGGAGGATCTGGAGCATTGAGTTCAGGGGTGCCAACAGCCAGAGTCACCTGGGTGCAGAGCAGAGAGTGGACTAATTGCTATGTGTGACAAGATGGTGAGCTTGAATATTGCTGGGACTGGTAATCTGCTGCTGTGAGGAATTACTATCTGCTGCTAGAGAGACTGAGACCTTTAAGAACTGACCATACAGGCATCTAGTAGCCTTATTTGCTGTCTTCAGGTGTGACTGGAACTGTACTTATGTGCACCAATGGTACAACTGGGCCTCAACGATAGCCAGCTAAAGAGTTAAGACGAAGGACTGCTCTTTACAGCTGGTCCACAGAGACCTTTACTTACAGTATTGCCTATGCTAAGAGGTACCTCTCAGGGGACTTTGCTGATTTATGAGTTAAAAGAGAAGTAGGGAAAATCTCTTTTGACCCTACTTCCCCTGTAATTCATAGGATTGCACTTCGTTCTGCACTCCTGTGACCCATTTTTGGCTAAAGCCTACTGTCGGCTTATGGTACTCAGGTTTTCCAAGCTTAGGAAAGATCTTGACTTTTCAGTCAGGATCCACCCAGATGCTTGGACCGGCAGCTGGCTTAGCGTCTCAGCATGCTGTTAAGAGCCTGAGCTAGCCGCTCCCACCCAGCAATCCCGTGAGTGCTGCAGGGGCAGAGCAGAGAGCTGTTGACTGACAGTTACAGCTCTCTGCTCAGAGTGGAGGGGTAGAACTGAGAGATTAGCTGTGTTTGATCGCTCAGTGCTCAGGATAGAGTCAACGGGGGACAGCTGCAGCTGGGATCGATGCTGCATCCACCTAGGTGGCTATGAATGTTTTTTTAATCCCAAACCTCTCTTTTAATTCCAGTCTAGTGGTACAGAACTGTCTTCTAAGTAGTCCTACATAATTCTATTCTTCGTTACTTTGGCATAGTAATTATACTGTCTAGTGAACTGTGTCTGAACCTACCTTCTGCAAGCTCATTTATGCTCAAACCACCATTTATTCCATTCCATACTGATACATTGAGTTTATTTACCACTAAATGGTCTTGTGTCTATTTCCTGATATTAGGTATTCACACTTGTGTTCCTGTAAGTGCTTGCAGTGACTTTCACTCAGGTGTGTCCAGGGGCGGACTGACCATTCGAGCACTAGGGCACTGCCCGAGGGCCCGGGGTCAGTAGGGGGCCCCATGAGATGCTCCTGGTACTTTTTATAGGCTTTTATGGGTGAGGTTTGAGTGTGGACAAAGACACAGGGGCCCCATGATCCCCTATTGCCCGGGGGCCCTATGAGTTGTCAGTCCACCCCTGGGTGTGTCGGAGGGGCCGAGGTTGTTTTTAGAGTTGAGGCTCAGAACAAAAGAACTCAAATTACCAAGCGGCTCCTTCGAGGGTAGCGCAACAGATGAACGCTCCATACACAGGCCTGTGCTTTACACACCAGCTTATGGATGCTGTTTGACCCACTTACGGCCATGTACATGACCAACATTAGACCTCATACGCTCTGGGCGTTTAGCCCCTATGCTTCATATCCTGGCATTTATGTACACTCCGGAGGCACAGGGGCAGAAATCAGTCCTGATGCCTGCTACCGGTCAAAGTCTATAACAGGCTGAAATACTCTGCAGCTGGATACTAGTAATTAGTACTGTATTTGGTCATATTCATATGTCCCTGAATACTTACAGTCCTTAATGCAAGTATCCTGTAGCCCAGCATCCAGCCGCCACATATTTCAGCCTGCCATACAGTTTGACAGTCTGTATCTCCTTGGAGCACAAAAACATCAGGGTTTAACACACATAGGCCATACGGCCACAGGCACATAGACGGTGGGAGGTTTAAAATATGCTGGGAAGAAAATTCCTGGAATTCTTCTGCACCCAGGCAGGTACAGATGCCATGTACAGCCTGCCATACAAATCAATATGCAGCTGTACTCCTGGAAATTGTGTATACTGCCATTCACTTGTACTGTATATCAGACTGTACGCGGCATCTTTGGCTCTACAGGCACAGGAAACCCTCTGGAATTTGATGGCCAGCATATTTTCAGTCTCTTGTCCATGTCCATGAGGCCTAAATGCACACAAAAGCAGGTTTGACAGTGCCGGTGTGAATGAGGCCTAATTCTGTCACATGCTAAAGACGTTTCAAAGGACCGGTGTGCAGAAAGCAGACAAAGAGTGATTATTGTAATTTTACATGTCTAATTAAAAATGATGTTTACTATTTTTTTTTGGGGGGGGGGGTGGAGGTGTACACAGATTAGTTACCTGTATTGGTGTGTATCCCATGTCCTGCAGGAAGCTGCTTCATGTGCAAATCCTTCAGGGCTAGTTCACGCTAGAAAAATACACTCCGGATGCATTCTGGACACGTTTTCGCTTACGGTTCACACCACACACAGTTCCAGTGCAGTTTTGATGAAGTTTTCCATGTTCTAGTATGGTTCTGTGCAGAAAAAATGCAGCATGTTCTACTTTTTTTTCTGCACCAGAAACTGACTGGAACTGGCTGCACTAGTGTGAACCAGGGCCATTGGAATACATGAAAAACACTGTGCATGCATTTTTGATGCAGAAAAAAAGTGCACTGAACTGTATCTGGTGTAAATTAGCTCTCATGCCACCAGATATTGCCCAGAGCAGAAAACTTCCAGTACTGCAGGGGTTAACAGCAGGGGCTGTGCGTGTAGAGGACTACTTGCCCACCCCTTCCTGCCCTCTCCCCAATTTACAGGACTCATACTATTGTCCCACAGTGTGACGTGTTCCATGAATGGGCAGGGGAGATCTGCTCCTCCTCCATTCCTAACGTGTGTGGTCCCATATCACCGCTTCCTCCCATCACCCCGAAATATGAGCTTCAGCTTTAAAGCAAAACTAAAGTATGAAATGGGACTTTCTGATGTGTGAGTTGCCACATTACAGGGATCTAGATCCATTTTTTACTTTTTTAGCCACTTAAGCAGTTCCGCTGTCCTTACCACGGTGATCTTTGTGTGAGAAATTCATTTTGGGGGCTGGTCACCCCTCCCCCCCCCCCTCCTGAGCCCTCTTTCCATCTAGCCCTGGTGCATCAAGGTGTTGATGGTCAGCACATCAAGAGAAGATCATTTTCTGTCCTTTTTGTACAATTATGGAGAGTTAAATTATAAAGAAAATTGAATGAATGTTTCTTGGCCATCCTTCCCCTTCAGCATACCCCTGAAGACACACCTTTTCTCTGAAACGCGTTGGGTCTTTTCACCTGACGTTCACTCACCTCTGGCTTTCTTCTAGTTCACAGGAGAGGGTGAATACCAATTTTCAGCCTACAGCAAGGTTACAGGTATTTTTGCCATCTTTTTCTATGTATGATTTTAACATTTGTGCTATATGTCAAATTATGATGTTTCACCACAGCTTTGTAATAAAATTATTTACGTTTATGTCATTTGTTTTGAGTTGCCTTAAGTCTCAGTACAAACTATCAGGGAACATATCTTTGGGTATATAGTCTTTGAGATATTGGCAACTAGAGAATGAACCCTGTGCTGAATCCACATAAAGTATGAAATGAAAACGTCCCTTCTGCAATACAATAAACATAGCTGCCTAAATTCATAAATTTAGGACAAAATGTATTGTGATACATGTCTTTGGTAAAAAAACTAAACAAACAGCAACCCAATAAGTGTATATTATTTGGTTTGTGTGAAAATTATAGTATTTGCAAACTATGGGATATAAATTTGAAACTTGGTCAATCCTGATGTATGACTGCCTATTCCATTTCTTGAGGCCCTTAAAATGCCAGGACCAGGGGTGGACTGACCATTTGGAAACTCGGGCACTGCCCGAGGGCCCGGGGTCAGTAGGGGGCCCCATGAGATGCCCCTGGTACCTTTTTCATAGGCTTTTTTGAGTTTGGGCAAGGACACAGGGGCCCCATGATCCCTTATTGCATGGGGGCCCCATGAGTTGTCAGTCCGTCCCAGGCCAGGACAGTACAAATACCCCCATATTACCCCTTTTTGGAAAGTAGAAAGTCCAAGGTAGATAGTAAGAGGCATGGTGAGTTTTTTGAAGTTGTTATTTTTTAAAATATATAGAAATAAATATATATATTTTTTATTGTCACCAGTGCAGTACAGCGTTATCATATGACTGGTGTGGCGGTGATCAGGGATACCGACTGGTGACAGTATGTAAAAAAAAGTAACAATTTTTTATTGAATTTTTTTTTTAACATTTTGTCATGAGAGTCAGTCATGACAGTTTTATTTATAAAACTGACTAGTCACAGTGATCTTTTGATATCCTAGCGGCTCACAGTGGCCCAGTACCAAGCACTGTGATCTGCTGTGTCCTCTGAACACAGAATCCAGCCCCTGTACTCCACAAGAGCCAGTGTGCATGAACACCATATTTTGGCTTTTACAGTTACTTGCCAACCAGTCAACAGTAATTTTGCTGCTGGCTGGCTGCTTCCCCAGGCACTGCGACATACCAGTACATGCCTTGGAAAGCACCAGCCAGCTGTAAAATTACTGTTGGCCAGTTGGCAAGTGATTGATATCAGCAAGTAAGAGGCTAAATATGGTCAATGATTGTCCTTATAAACAATTTTGGCATAAGCATTCAAAACAATAGTAAACAATGGAGAAATCTGACAATATAGAATCCATTATTAATTAACATCCCTTTTGATTTCACCTCATTGGTCTGTTAACCACTTGCTGTCCATGGGCTGTTTATAAATGGCCTGGATATGGTTAAAACCAGCTCATGGCTGCAGCAGTAGCTGTGTTGTAAGTGGGTATAAGTGAGCGCTAAAGGTAAGACAGCTGCTGGACACAAAAGGTACCAAAAAACAACCTCCAAAATTCACATAAAGATAAGAGTGCAGCGCTTATAAAAACAAATAAAACATACAAAATTACATATCAAAGTGCAAAGGTGTATAACTGCAAAAACGCAGATATATTAAAGTTCTTATACTGTCTCTAATAGAGTGACTCAATATGGTATAGGTGCTCAGTTCACAATCTCCTCAGTAGGTGGAGTGAAGTGGGGGATTAGTTGGATCCCTGTTGGTATATGGTGATGACCAAAAAACGATATGTGACAATATCCAAAATTGGTATAAGATTGTGCACTCACCAGATGCACAATCAATATGCGCATGTAAGAGATAACCCCTCTTAAGGTATGACTCCAGGACTCATCTGAAGCAAGGTCTGGTCTAATTCTGCGTTGTGCACCCTCAGCTGTCATGCATGGCTCTGTCCCCTATTGCTCTGGACTCTGTAGGTAGTTGGAAGCTCACCAAAGAGCCCCAGAGAGAAAAGGAGGCCAGAATAGCGTGATACCGTTTGAACATGCGTGTGTTTATTCCATCCAGCAAAAAGGGTATAAAAACACAATACTGACCAGACAAGAAAGTAAGTTGGCCGCTGGGACCAACTTACGTGCAACCGCACTTACTCATAGGGGGTATGCTCTCTGTTGGGCTGTTTATAAATGGCCTGGATATGGTTAAAACCAGCTCATGGCTGCAGCAATAGCTGTGAGTTTGGTACCTATTACAGTCAGCTGCCAGATATTCAGTAAAAGTGGTCTCTTCTACAGTACTGCAAAGGATTTGACATGTCTGGGCTGTCACAATTATATCCTACAGGGCCTCTTCTTTCAGAAAACAAATGTTTGAGGGTATTCAGTAATGTTGTGGTTTAAAAAAATGCAGATGTTAACATGTGAAAAAATAAGAAAAGTGGTTAAATATGCCTTTGAAAGTGTTTTGTTATATCTGTTTGTTAAGTGCAAATAAAATACCTGTTGCTCATGCGCAGCTGCTCACATGCAGATGC
The DNA here is from genome assembly GCF_062004578.1 of Staurois parvus. NCBI lineage: Eukaryota > Metazoa > Chordata > Amphibia > Anura > Ranidae > Staurois > Staurois parvus. The sequence goes on from NW_028318198.1 coordinate 9,696,156, forward strand.
ACACATGCGCCTGTGCACACTTCCTGTTCAATTTCAAGGAAACCTCCCACTTCTTATTTAGTAGTATGATGAGAACAGGAGAATTAAGTAATTTAACACATTCCTGCACAGCCCCAGTGACACTTTAATGAGTCTACAGTATATGCCCCGGGTGAAGGGGGAGCAAGGTTCATGATCACATGACCACTGTTTTTTTTTCGGGTGTCACATGATTGGGAGATCGTCTCATCTACCGAGAGACCAAGAGCTGCCTATGACAGCTCAGTCACTGGGCTGGGAGTGCACAGTGAGTGCGCTCTAAGCACAGATACCTCAGCTGTCCATGTCCATGGATGCATATGTGCAGCATGAAGACATTAAAACTCACACCCCTTTGCCGCTGAATATATGGATGGCAAGAGTTTACAGAATTTTCATTAAAAAGATCTTTTGTTGACATGGAGAAGAGACTGGCATTAAATAACTCCTCTCAACATAAATTCAATTCCCAATGGGCTCAATGGTTTCGCAATCCAAATTGCTCCATACAACTTTGATATATAGTCTACAGTCAACACCATTAAACAATCCCAGACTGGCACTTCCTCCCCCACCAAGTTACATCCCCCCCATCCCCCCCTTCCCTTCTTTTCCCCCCTACTATCTCTTTCCTAATGTTCCCCCTATTCTTCATACACTCCACCAAGTTCAACACACTATCCAGAATACCTCTGATGACATCGTCTTAGAGACCTTTCTAATATCCCACAGTTCCGATGGGGTATATTGTTCATTTATATACTGTATTATATCACCTCAGTTGAACGGTATATCTTTACCCTGTTATGTAGTAAAAATCTTCAATAAAAATTATTGAAATTTAAAAGATCTTTTGTTACTCCTGTCGCCCAGGCAACAAATTATATATAGCACTTTCTCCTGTTTGATGGTTTATGCAGATACTGAGCTAGCATGACCAACCACTCCCCCACCACCGTTCAACCACGCTGCTCACAAGGAGATGAATCTCTGAGGTTTGAGTGACAGCAAGGAGAGGGTGGCGGTGTAACTGACAAAATATCCAGAAGCAAAGTATATTTCTGGCAGATCCAGATATATTTCTCTGTATACACATGTCTTTGGATAAAAAATTGGAAAAGTGCATGTTTTGCAGAGTTGTGTTGCACATGTTATTCCTTTTGTCCTGACATACACTCAAAGTTGGGGGTCGGCAATCCGTTGATCGCAATCTATCAGTCGATCGAGGGTAGGTGACAGGTAGACCACGATCCTTTCTTTCCAACCCCCAGAAGAGGGACAGGAGGTGCAGCGGTTATGTCTTTAACCCTTTCACACATATAAGTGGGCTTTAATGCCTTGGAGGCTGCACGGTTTCTGTAACATAACTGTCTGTGGCTCTCACATTTTTTGTTAATTCACTTGCAAAGTGCACCTTTAAATGACACTGAATGCTAAATTTAGTTTAAAATAAAAAAGATGTTATACTTACCTGAACTGTGCAATGATATGGCACAGGGATGTTCCTTTATTCCTCTTCTGGCAGTCGCCCACTGTTGCTGTCAGCTTCTTCTTTTTCCTGGTGCCTCATTAGCAAGCCGTCTGCAGGATATTCCTTCCAGCAGCATCCAAGCATTGTGAAGTAGTAGATATGCATGGATTATTTTGGAGAATAAAGATATTGTTTAGTGTCACTTTAACATTGACCTTGATGGTAGGATCATCAGGTATTATTTTACTGAAATGTGCAGACTTAGAAGATTTAAAATTTCTTTTGAAGATACATTAACATGCTAGGGCTAATATGAGATTTTAGTTATTGGGTTTATCATAAAATGTTAGAATCCCTTTAAATACGATGCCATTCATTTTGAAGGAACAGAAAACACTAGTTCAGTAGGGGGCAAAGTACATGCACTGCTGTGCACCCCAATATGCTGCATTTAAGAGCCATTGGCCAACATTGCCATACTCAATCCCAACATAAAAACATAGGACGCTATGTATGTAAGCTATTCTACTGTACTCCTAGTAAAGAGTCATTTGGTTAAATCAGCTGACCAAAAATGAAGATCTCTACAAAGAAGTGATCTTCTCTTCTATGCAATGACACACTTTTAGCCAAAAGATTACAAGCCTGCCCACCATGACAAGGTAGACGTCTATTGCAGGACCTACACTAAACTACACTGAGTTACCCTACTTGATGCTAGTCATCATTTTTCTAGTGTTGGATGTATGTATATAGTAGGCCTCATCCTAAAACCCATGTGTGATCCACTCAACCCTACTTTGTTTGTCCATATGTGTAAATTGCACAATGACACCAATGCCGGGGATTATTATTGCCTTCACTGACACCAATGCTGAGGGTTGTTATTGTGTCCACTGATGTCAATGCAAGGGATTTTTATTGCATCCACTGACACCAATGATGGAGGTTTTTATTGTGTCCACTGACACCAATTCTGATAGTTGTGATTGCATTCACTGACACCAAAGCAGTTTTTTTTATTGCATTTACTGACACCAATGCTGGGGGAATAGATTACGTACAGAGTGCAGAATTCAGGAGTGCGCTTCATACACAGTGCAGGATTCAGGAATACATTATGCACAGATTGCAGGACTCAGGAGTGCATTACATACAGAGTGCAGGATTCAGGAGTGCGCTTCATACAGAGTGCAGGATTCAGGAATGCGTTATGCACAGAGTCTATGATTCAGGAGTGCGTTTCATACAGAGTGAAGGATTCAGGAGTGCGTTATGTACAGAGTGCAGGATTCCGGAGTGCATTTCATACAGAGTGCAGGATTCAGGAGTGTTTTATGTACAGTGCAGGATTCAGGAATGCATTACGTACAGAGTGCAGAATTCATCAGTGCGCTTTATACAGAGTGTAGGATTCAGGGATGCATTATGTACAGAGTGCAAGATTCAGAAGTTAGTTAAACCACAAAGACACCAATTAAACATACACTTACAGTGGGGATCGAAAGTTTGGGCACCCCAGCTAAAAATTTGTATTAATGTGCATAAAGAAGCCAAGGAAAGATGGAAAAATCTCCAAAAGGCATCAAATTACAGATTAGACATTCTTATAATATGTCAACAAAAGTTAGATTTTATTTCCATCATTTACACTTTCAAAATAACAGAAAACAAAAAAATGGCGTCTGCAAAAGTTTGGGCACCCTGCAGAGTTAATATCTTGTACTGCCCCCTTTGGCAAGTATCACAGCTTGTAAACGCTTTTTGTAGCCAGCCAAGAGTCTTTCAATTCTTGTTTGAGGTATCTTTGCCCATTCTTCCTTACAAAAGTCTTCCAGTTCTTTGAGATTTCTGGGCTGTCTGTCACGCACTGCTCTTTTAAGGTCTATCCATAGATTTTCAATGATGTTGAGGTCAGGAGATTGTGAAGGCCATGGCAAAACCTTCAGTTTACGCCTCTTGATGTAATCCCCCGTGGATTTCGAGGTGTGTTTAGGATCATTATCCATTTGTAGAAGCCATCTTCTCTTTAACTTCAGCTTTTTCACAGATGGCATCAAGTTACCATCCAAAATGTGCTGAAATTTTATTGAATCCATTTTTCCTTCTACTTGTGAGATGTTCCCTGTGCCACTGGCTGCAACACAACCCCAAAGCATGATTGATCCAACCCCATGCTGAACAGTTGGACAGAGGTTCTTTTCATTAAATTCTGTGCCCCTTCTTCTCCAAACGTACCTTTGCTCATTCCGGCCAAAAAGTTCAATTTTAACCTCATCGGTCCACAGAACTTGTTTCCAAAATGCATCAGGCTTGTCTATATGTTCATTTGCAAAGTTCAAACGATGATTTTTGTGGTGAGGACGTAGAAGAGGTTTTCTTCTGATGACTCTTCCATGAAGACCATTTTTGTACAAGTATCTCTTTATAGTGGAATAGTGTACCACAACTCCAGTGTCTGCCAGATCTTTCTGGAGGGATCGTGCAGTCAAACGTGGGTTTGGAATTGTTTTTCTCACAATCCTGCGAGCTGTTCTGTCTGATATTTTTCTTGGTCTTCCAGATGTTGCTTTAACTTCCACTGTTCCTGATGACTGCCATTTCTTAATTACATTCCGAACAGAGGATATTGACATCTGAAAACGCTTTGCTATCTTCTTATAGCCTTCTCCAGCTTTGTGAGCGTCAACTATTTTCAGTTTCAGTTTTCTAGACAACTGCTTAGAAGAACCCATGGTGCTGATTGTTGGGGCAAGGCCAGATGAGTCTGGGCATTTAAAACCTTTGAGATTGACATCACATGGTCTTCCCAGACGATGATTGAGAACAATCCATAACACTGGCAGGTCTCAGCTTGGCAAAGGGGGCAGTGCATGCTATAAATTCTGCAGGGTGCCCAAACTTTTGCAGACGCCATTTTTTGGTTTTGTGTTATTTTGAAAGTGTAAATGATGGAAATAAAATCTAACTTTTGTTGACATATTATAAGAATGTCTAATCTGTAATTTGATGCCTTTTGGAGATTTTTCCATCTTTCCTTGGCTTCTTTATGCACATTAATACAAATTTTTAGCTGGGGTGCCCAAACTTTCGATCCCCACTGTACGTTCTAAAATCTTGATTACCAGCATACAGGAGCCGAGGTATGAATGCCGGAATCAGATTGATAACAAATGAGTACAGCCAAGCAGGACCTGCAGCAATGTGAACATCTAGCACAGCCAGGGATTGGTGAACAATGAGAGAGAGTGCAGCTGTCAAGTCCAACCTGTGATGTCAGGGATTGGTGGGGCCGATATGCGTTTCAGGAGTTCCACCCCTTTTAAAAACAACCTTTCATAGGGAAACAGCCGGCATTTATACAGTGCCAACCGGAAAAAAGCTGGCAAGGGGCAGGACCAATTGGAATTACTGCATGTGCACCCGCAATGGTGTATAATTCAGGTTTATTATACACCGCTGCGGGGGCACATGCAGTAGTTCCAGTTGGTCCTGCCCCTTGTCACTGTCTTTCCTGGCCAGCCATGTATAAATGCTGGCAGTTTGACCATGCAGTGCTTGCTTGACAAAGGGGGCGGAGCCCTTGAAACGCATATTGGTTCTGCGCATATCCCCAACATCACAGATTGGAGTTGACAGCTGCACGCTTTCTCTCATTGCGGATACAAACCCTGCCAACAAAGGTGAAAATATGGGAAAGTCCCAATCCAGGACTGTTGGAAGGTACACTATATTGACAAAGTATTGGGAAGCCTGCCTTTACACTCACAGGAACTTTAATGGCATCCCAGTCTTAGTCCGTAGGGTTCAATATTGAGTTGGCCCACTCTTTGCAGCTATAACAGCTTCACTCTTCTGGGAAGGCTGTCCACAAGGTTTAGGAGTGTGTCTATGGGAATGTTTGACCATTCTTCTAGAAGTGCATTTGTGAGGTCAGGCACTGATGTCAGACAAGAAAGCCTGGCTCATAGTCTCCGCTATAATGCATCCCAAAGGTGTTCTATCTGGTTGAGGTCAGGACTTTGTGCAGCCCAGTCAAGTTCCTTCACCCCAAACTCGCTCATCCATGTCTTTATGGATCTTGCTTTGTGAATGGTGCGCAGTGATGTTGGAACAGAGTGGTGCCATCCCCAAACTTCCCATAAAGTTGGGAGCATGAAATTGTCCAAAATGTCTTGGTATGCTGATGCCTTAAGAGTTCCCTTCACTAGAACTAAGGGGCCAAGCCCAACCCCTAAATAACAACCCCACACCATAATCCCCCCTCCACCAAACTTTACACTTGGCACAATGCAGTCAGGCAAGTACCGTTCTCCTGGCAACTGCCAAACCCAGACATGTCCATCAGATTACCAGAGAAATGTGATTCGTCACTCCAGAGAACACATCTCCACTGCTCTAGAGTCCAGTGGCGGCGTGCTTTACACCACTGACACTTTGCATTGCACTTGGTGAGGTAAGGCTTGGATGCAGCTGCTCGGCCATGGAAACCCATTCTATGAAGCTCTCTACACACTGTTGTTGTGCTAATCTGAAGGCCACATGAAGTTTGGATGTCTTTAGCTATTGATTTTGCAGACAGTTGGCGACTTCTGCGTACTGTGTGCTTCAGCATTCGCTGACCCCGCTCTGTCATTTTTCGTGGCTGTTGTTCCCAGTTGCTTCCACTTTGTTATAATACCACTAAGGGCTCATTCACACTTGGCTGTTTTACCAACGCTTGCCAAACGTCCCTATAGCGTTTGGCAAGCGTTGGTCCGGCGTTTGCGGAGCGTTTTTTAACGCTCAGCAAACGCTCCACAAACGTCGCATGCGCGGTTTAGCGGTGGTTGCTAGGCGTTTTCCGAGCATTAATAACGACCCACAAATGCCTATAATGCAGTTTGAGTGGTGTTACTGCTCCGCAAACGCCCTGCAACCGCGTCACAACCACGGAGCGGCACCATAGACGAGAATAGGAGGCTTCAAAGCCTCCTGACTCGACCAGAGGCGTCCGTTTTGCCGCGACGCGACGCAAACACTCCCGTTAGAACAGCACCATGTGCTGTAATGTGCAGAATTGGCAGAGGCGTTTGGGAAGCAGTAAAAACGCTTCCCAAACGCCTCTCTGCCGCCTGCACACAACGCTAGTGTGAACGTAGCCTAACAGGTGACTGTGGAATATTTAGTAGCAAGGAAATTTTACAGATGGACATATTGCACAGGTGGCAACTTATCACGGTACCATCCTTGAATTCACTGAGCTCCTGAGAGTGACCTATTCTTCCACAGATGTTTGCAGAAGCAATCTGCATGTCTAGGTGATGATTTTCTACACCTGAGGCCATGGAGGTGATTGGAACACCTGAGTCCAATGATTTGGAGGGCTGGCCCAATACTTTTGGCTATATAGTGTATGTAGGGTTGCAACCTCATCCCTTTAAACCCGAACACATATTATTACAGAGGGTCTGTGACTGATTAAGGTGGTATTCAACTCACTTAGTGCCTTATCTGCATTATATTAGCCTCAGAACCTGTATAATTATCATGTGTTCGGTTTAAAAGGGATAAGGTGGCAACCCTTAGGTGAACTCAAGCCACCGAGTTCTAGGAAAGGAACTCCGAAGTTCCGCATACAGTACCAGGTTATCTCACTAGATGTCACTGTACAACACGTGTGCTTATGACTTCATACGCCTGCAATACCAGAGCTTCCCAGCAGGTGGCAGCACTAAGACAACACAAATGACACACAGACAGGTACGGAAGCCTGGAGGGGACTGAAAGCATAGACAGCGATCCGGGCGGGACGCAGAGGAAGCGTTCGCTTCACACCGGGGAGCAGCTTGGACTTGGGCTGGAAATATTGGAGCAGCACCTTAGAGACTACCGAGGGACCAACCTACAGGAGTCCAGGGGACGGAGAGCTCCGGAAAAATAGCTCCAGGACGGTATAAACATATCCAGGACTGAGCAGGAACCCTCGGAGCACATCTGTGGACTGCTGGAGGAGCATTGTGATAAATGGGGTGAGGGGGAGACACAGGGGCACATAGGTATCCAATACACCCAGACGTCCCAGATATACAGATCTCATATACCTACAGAGCTGACAGATACAGATCTCATATACCTACAGATCTGACATATACAGATCTCATATACCTACAGAGCTGACAGATACAGATCTCATATACCGCCAGATCTGACATATACAGATCTCATATACCTACAGAGCTGACATATACAGATCTCATATACCGCCAGATCTAACATATACAGATCTCATATACCTACAGAGCTGACAGATACAGATCTGATATACCTACAGAGCTTACATATACAGATCTCCTACACCCAGATATCCTATATATACAGATCTCCTACACCTAGATATCCCATATATACAGATCTCCTACACCCAGATATCTCATATATACAGATCTCCTACACCCAGATATCCCGTATATACAGATCTCCTACACCCAGATATCCCGTATATACAGATCTCCTACACCCAGATATCCCGTATATACAGATCTCCTACACCCAGATATCCCGTATATACAGATCTCCTACACCCAGATATCCCGTATATACAGATCTCCTACACCCAGATATCCCGTATATACAGATCTCCTACACCCAGATATCCCGTATATACAGATCTCCTACACCCAGATATCCCGTATATACAGATCTCCTACACCCAGATATCCCGTATATACAGATCTCCTACACCCAGATATCCCGTATATACAGATCTCCTACACCCAGATATCCCGTATATACAGATCTCCTACACCCAGATATCCCGTATATACAGATCTCCTACACCCAGATATCCCGTATATACAGATCTCCTACACCCAGATATCCCGTATATACAGATCTCCTACACCCAGATATCCCGTATATACAGATCTCCTACACCCAGATATCCCGTATATACAGATCTCCTACACCCAGATATCCCGTATATACAGATCTCCTACACACAAATGTCTGACAGATCTCACAAACTGTGCAGTGGGGAGCTAGGGGGCATGGACACTGACATAACTGCATACTGACACTGCCGTACTGATGGCATCTGTTTGGCAGCACTGATTGATGTGGATAATACAATTAGATGGAGATCCATTGCAGAAAACAGAGCATTGCTGATCACTGACATCTCCTATGTAAAGTGGATGGACATGGTGTATACATATGTCAACCAGGTGACTAGGTAATACCAATGTGATGGGATGATATCCTCATAGACGTACACTATAGGGAGTAGGCAGTGTATGTGGTTTGGTTTGAACCTGTATCAATATATATATCTGATGACTTTATACCCACGTCTAGTGACCGTTGCCTTGATATAACACATGAGGATTTCTGATGTTGAAACTTAAATTGGAGAAGAGAAGAACATGACCTCGGAGTCTGCCTCCTCAGCATTCAGGAGCTCCAGTTAAAGGAAGTGGACACTGGAAGGAAGGTGATTGCAGCACAGAGCTGAGGATGATCATAGTCTTCCAGGAAGAGTAGAAGCAGCCAATGATTGAAGAATCTCACTGACATCAAGCTGCTTCGTGGAATAAAACGGTTTTTATAGATTTCTGGGAGTGGACTGCAGAAATAATACTGTATATAAGTTCAGGTGTTGTCTCCAGAGGGCCAAATCTCGTTATTGCTATTAGATCATTGTTTCTGCTCTCCTCTGTTACTCTGCCGCATCATCCCATCAACATCTCGCCTCCTCATTCCAGTTTATGGCTTTCATGATGATGAAAAAGAAGAAATTTAAGTTTCGGGTGGATTTTGAGTTGGATGATCTGTCTTCTGTTCCTTTCGTTAATGGGATCTTGTTCTGCAAAATTCGACTTCTGGATGGAGGCAGCTTCAGTGTGGAATCAAGCAGGTGAGATGATAGAAGTATTACTGATGGTTGACTGTGTACTGAGTGCTGCAATAATAACAACCTGCTGCCTGTATAAAATAATGATACTTTTCTCAGACCTAGTAAGGTCAAGTTTAGATATGCAGCAGTTTTTACTGCCTTCTGAAAAGTGATCTGCATTGGATCCTGCCATCTCCTGAATGCCTTTTTTTTCAGTTTTTGGCAAACCTAGTGCTACACGAGTCCCACATGCAAGAGGATGTTCAAATAATGGCTGATGCATTTCGAGGGGAGATACCCACTTCCTCAGAGCCTGTAAGGAACAGGCTCTGAGGAAGAGGGGCTCTCTCCTCGAAACGTGACAAAAATTATTTGAATATACTCTTGCAAGTGGGACTCGCCTAGCACTATAGACTATGAACTCATGTCAGACATGATATACCTGTGTTCATTCGACATTTGTAAATATACATATGCTATTTTTTTTATTAATAAAGTCATTATTGAGGTAATGCACTAGGTTGGTGCACCCCTTTCTTTTTATTGTTTTATAGTGCTTTCTTGGGCTACCCCAGCCCATTGGGGGCTGCACTGCCCTACCTAATGGTCTATAAAGAAGCATGAAAATTCATCCACATATGCTACATTCAGTCCACTGTACGCAGGAAGTTTTTTCTTTTTCGTATTTCCTCCCAGATCTGGACCAGGGCATCACTGAGCTCCTGGACAGTCTGAGGTGCAACCTGGCAGCGTCGGTTGGACCGAAAAATGATATCCCAGAGGTGTTCTATTGGATTTAGGTCAGGCGAGCATGGGGGCCATTCAGTGGTATCAATTCCTTCATCCACCAGGAACTACCTGCATACTCTCACCAGATGAGGCCAGGCATTGTTGTGCACCAGGAGGAACTCAGAACCCACTGCACCAGCATAGTCTCTGACAGTGGGTCCAAGGATTTCATTCTGATACCTAATGGCAGTCAGGGTGCCATTGTTGTCTAGTCTGTAGAGTTCTGTGCGTCCCTCTATGGAGATGCCTCCCCAGACCATCACTGACCCACCACCAAAATGGTCATGCTGAATGATGTTACAGGCAGCATAACATTCTCCATGGCTTCTCCAGACCCTTTCACATCTGTCACGTGCTCAGGGTAAACCTGCCCTCATCTGTGAAAAGCACAGGGCGCCAGTGGCGGACCTTCTGATGTTCAGTGGAAAATGCCAATTAAGCTCTATGGTGCCGGTCAGTGAGCACAGGGCCCACTAGAGGACACTGGGCCCTCCGGCCACCCTCATGAAGTCTGTTTCTGATTGTTTGGTCAAAGACATTCACACCAGTACATTCACCCCAGTGGCCTGCTGGAGGTCATTTTGTGGGGCTCTGGCAGTGCTCATTCTGTTCCTCCTTGCACAAAGGAGCAGATACCGGTCCTGCTGATGGGTTAAGGACTTCCTACGGCCCTATCCAGCTCTCCTCAAGTAACTGCCTGTCTCCTGGAATCTCCTCCATGCTCTTGTGGCTGTGCTGGGAGGCGTAGCAAATTTTCTTGCAATGGCGCGTATTGGTGTGCCATCTTGGAGGCGTTGGACTGTGCTGTGCTTAGTGAGTGGTCCCGCAGTCTTCAGGGACCTGTGATGTGTCACAGAGGACTGCAGGGGGGGCGAAGAACTTCTGCTGGGATTGCCTAGGCAATCCGAGTGGGAGCAGGTCCCTGTCAAGACTAGGTACCTGCTACCTGTCCTAAAAAATTGTATGCCAAACATGGTAGAGGAGAGGGGAGGAGTACTTAAAGCAGACCTTCCCCTTTTGGGTGAAATTCTGCTTCAAGGTATTATCACACCCAGTGGTGGCTGTCAGAATGCAGTAGCTTCAGTGGGAGATACATTCATCCACATTGTGTAGCATTGATGACCAGCTTAAGTTTCAGGGTAGTCACCTCATTGGCATTGATGTTGAACAGATGCTTTAGTGCCCTGTCACTACTGTGCACCTTGAGGGTCAGACAGTGGCAACCTTGGTGAAATTGTGTTTAGCTTGATAGATTTCCTGTAAGGAATCAGTCCGCCCAAAAGTAATGTTTTGGGTGTAGGAAGCGTGTTGTGGGCCAGGTCACCTGGGGCTCCAGCCTGATTTCAGAGGTATAGTTCCTTGCTCTGCTCCTTCAGAGTTTTGGTTGTCCCAGCTCCTGTTGCATTAACCGTAATATAAATCAGAATATCCAATAATCCTGTGAAGCTTTTTGCAGGTATACAGCCTTGGATATTCAAAGCAAGCAGGCAATCTTATCACTGAAGTTCCCTGAAACATATAAAAACAATGTTAAAGCCACCCTATCACTAGCTGAAAGAAGTCAGAGCAGCAGGACCCTGAAAATGGATATATTGAATACTTACCTTTTAATATTGACAGTTATTAACCCCCCTGCTACCTAACACTTCCAAGTGTTAAATTCCTGGTCTCACTCTGCTCATAGTGGTACCTCCTACCGTTATTTACGTCACAATAGGACAAAGCACTGATGTACAGGTCAGTGGCGGAACCACATTGTACAGTGAGGTACACACTATCCAACTCCTTTGGATAGTACTGGTGACCTTGATCTGCAAGAGAGTTGGCTTTAACACATTGCCCACCGGAACTGTAAGTATTCAACATATTGATTTGCAATACATGTTGACTGGATACCAGTCCTGAGAAAAATGTAGGGATTACCATTGGTGGCCTCCTTTTCTGAAATTACTGGTTGCCTGTAGGGATGAGCTCTGGCATGTTCAGAGAAGAGTCTGAACCCAACTGAGCTATCCCACCAGCAAGATGTCAAAGGCGACAGCCAATCTTAGGCGGTAGAGGCTGCAGGGTGGGGAATGCTTCTGTCTCCTATGACTGGCTGTCAAGAGGTGGGATAGCTCAGGCAGGTTCGGACTCGTGTCTGAACATGCCTGAGCTCATCACTGGTTGCCTGTTTGGCAACCGTTAGTATTTTTTGGCTCACAGACCAAAAACAAGGTTAGAGATCAGAAATTCTGACTTTGATGTACTCTTGTTCTGGGTCTGTGACTCAAGAGTATTCCAGTCTGGTAGCTAGCATTTTTGGAGAAAGGAGAGTAATTGTATTTGTAATTTTATACTAGGTGTATTTTTTTCTGGCATCTACCAAAACAGTTTTGGATGGGAAGACCATTTGTTTGGTTTCACCAAGCATATGATTGGGTTTGTGTCTCCAATTGATCTGTCTGCTGAGTGCTGACAGCACCCTTATATTTTTATCTACAGTATATGCACGCTGTCTGTTGTTGACAGCAGAACCTTAATGCAGGCCATAGATTGGCCGTTTATCGGCCGAATTGTCGGCCAATAAATGAAAAATCGGTCGAATTGTCGGGCAATAAACGAAAAATCGGTCGTTGCCGATGCTGCCACCAATGCTCACAAAAGAATGGGACAAGAAACCAGTTTGACAGAGACAGGGGAGCACACCATACAATGTGACAGCAATACAAATACATTATGTTTTTATTTGGATACAAATGGATATATTTGTTGCAACTGCAAGACTTTTCCATATAAAATATAATAGTGGAAGAAGAACGGAGCCGCCGTTCAGTGACACCTGTACATTCTTCTTCTTAACCCACTAACAGTGCGAAAATTGGCCTATTTTTTTTTTTTCGACCAGTCTATGGCCGGCATTACTTTGAAATGTATCATTTACGACTGCAGCTTTAGGAGTTTTGCAAACGCTTGGGGTTGGTGGATGCTTGCTGCCAGTTCTGTGGTTTTTTTATTCAGGTGGCTGAGAGTGAGTTAATCTGGTGGACAGGATTCTAGAGGATCCTGGATCTATGTGGAATCAGGCCCGGGAGAGTGAGGGTGGGCTCCGTGGCCACTGCTCCGTGAAGGATGTTACCTGGCTGAAGTATCAAGTGTTTAAAATAGGAAGCACCTGTTTTAGGAGGGTTCCTGTCTGTGAAGTAGAAGACCGAAGCAATGGGGTTGATTTAGGCCTTGTTCACATGAGGAAAGTGACTGCGGTAAAAAAAAACCTGGCATTTGCTTTGCGATAACGACTCCAACATTTGCCCCGAATGGGGCAGTTCAGACTAGACACATTGCAGTGCGGTGTTTTAACTCCGCATGTCATGCCCGGCAGGCATTACACCTGCCAGGTCAATGGGATCATGCTGCACCTACATGCCAGACATGGCTATAGCTATTGTGGAACTGTATTTCATTGTAAAATCCGATTTGAGATTGAAAGACAGGCATTTAGGGGATGGTGGTATCGCCTCCTGAACACCTGTAAACTGTCTCTAAACTGCAGTCTGAAAAGCAGTACACTGCAAATAGTTTTTTTTTAGCCTACTACAGAGAGTAAATTGAAGGCGTATTGAGGTGACTGACCTCGGGTGATACAGAGAGACTAAGCAAATCCTCCTACTTAAGTTGTACCTGTTTATCTTCTGTATTCTCTTCTCTGCATCTGTTCAAAGTACTAAATTTATGAAGATTGTCTGAGAGTTCAGAAAATAGGGGGTGGAGCACTGAAATTACGCTCTGCAGAGCTCTGAGAGCTGATTGGAGGGAAGAGACACACCTCCCTTCACACAGCACACAGGAACAGCGCTGAGGCTGTCAATCTGCTGGAGGTCCCTTCCCTGTCAGGAAAACTTGCCAGAAGAGATTCATGCTGATGGGAGAAGCAGCAGACAGAAAGGACACTTAGTGCTCTTAACAGAGACAATTTATAGAAGGATTTGCTTTGTTCATATTTCATGACTGAGGTTTACACCAATTTTAAACAATCCAGTTACTTTTTAAGAAAAAATCCATTATTTTTCTCTTGCTTTTCTTGATTGAATAATTGAATATTAAAGTGAACATGATCACTCTATTTACTAACATTCATTTTATTAAGAGCAGCCTTTACTTCTTTATTAAATCAGCCCCAACGTGTGGCAAGGGCTGGCCAATTGGCCATTGTAGAGGAGTCATGGAAATCCCATTTATGGTCAGTGCACTAACATACTTGCATCTTGTCCCCATCACTGCCAACCGAGACATGCAGAGAATAATGTATTAAAGGTCCAGGCAGTAGTAATTTGTGTACATTTTAATATAGCCCCTGTCTTTTTTTTTTTTTAGTTCTCATGAGCATACCATACATTTTTCCGGAAGCTGTACACACCTGTGTTATTTGATACTTGATGTACTGATGCAGCAAGTTCTACTTTAACTATAAAAACAATTGCATCCCTAGATGTCTGTTGGCTGCATAATATACAAATGTGACAGTGTAATATGAAAAAATATTTTTAAGGTTTATTTCAATAAATACAAAGTTCTTGAAATATTCTGCAAACCTGTATGAAAACATTTTTCCATTTGCGTGGATCCTAGAATGTTTGAAGAACTTTTTTTATTTTGGTGAAACTTATTAAATAGTGAGTGTGAGCAATAGACACCTGAGGATTTAATCCTTTCTAAAAAAATTTAACAGCACATTTCTTGTTTTTTGACCATGGATTGGCTCAGCTGAATGCTTATCAACACATCTGAAAGCACCTTCATAACAATAAATGCAGGACAGGCTTATGGAAGTTTAAAAAATATCTGATTTCAGTAATCAGGGAGGTGATTCATGTGCCCTGGCAGAATCTAAGTACGGTTATTTCACCATTACTCACTGCTGCTTTGTAAACAAAAACATCTGAAAAATTGTCATGGATAAATGAATACATTTTTCAAATCTAATGTCATTTATTGAGTATTTTAAGCAGTGTGGATCACTGTTAGACTCTAATGTGAATTAAATAGTGTGTCCAAGAATCCGAAGGCTTCACGCACATGGGGCATTTTAATAACACTGGTAACGTTAGCTGTGTAAAGTCACGTTAAAAACTTGAGTTTTTCAGCGTTTTTTTTTTTAGAGTTTTTGTATTAGTGTTTAGCTGCGTTTTTTTTTTTTTTTTTTTAAATTTTGTTTTTGGTCAAAAAAAGTCCAAAAAGCTGGTTTGGCGCGCTTTACTGCGTTTTACAGCGTTTTTCAGCATTAGAGTGCTTTTACAGCTAAAAAAATCCTCTAGAAACCCATTAGTTTTTTGGATTTTTTTTTTTCCAGCCAAAGAACGTCCCTGCAAAAAAAAAGTTGATTACAGTCTAGGTGTGCATGGACACATAGGATAACATGCTAGGGAGTTTACTGGCTGAAGAAAAAAACAACATCAAAAGCCAAAAACAGCCGCTGTAAAAACGTCTAGTGTGCATGAGGACTAAAATTACATTCTTTGTCTTTTTAAGTTTAAATAGAACCAGGATCTGCAGTGGATTGCTTGTTCATCCATCACTTGATGATGGCTACTGCTTATGACTTGAAGCAGAACTAAATGCATGTTTATTTTTGCCCACAGACAGGCTCTTTATAGCAGAAGAGACATGCAATGTCTCTTCTGCAATAAAATGAGCATACCTGTCTGTTTGCAATTCTCTGCATAATGTAAATGGAGCCATGCATGCAAGGGTGGCTCTATAGGATGCTGCACAGGAAAAGAGCCACCCTGAAACAAGAAACCTGGGGCAGCGGTCATGGCACCAGCTTAACCTCTTCACGCCGGCCGAACGCAAATGTGCAGCCTCCCACATCTGGGCCTAGACGCTGAGCGGCCGCACATTTGCATTCTATTAAAAAAAGACGTGCTGAGAGCGCGTGCCCTGCACGCTCCCAGCACACATGTCCGGTACTCACGGAAAGGTCCCGGTCTCCTCTTTCGATCGGGACCTTTCCCGATCATGTGACCGCCATGACCCTAAAACCCCACCCTGCCCATCCCCCCTCCCGGCTTCTGAAACTCTTAAAGGGCTGGGAGGCACCGGCGTGAAGGGGTTAAACAGGAACATAGGCAAGGATGAAAAGATAAACTGACTGCATACTTTATAATTTATTAAATCCGCTGCTGAAAGTACTTAAAAATACTGAGGGTTTAATATAATTTTAAATACTGGAGAGGGTATCGGCATGACAGTCAGGTAACTAACATATTAAGAAATAGATCAGCAACGACCCTCTTTTTTGTCTTTTAAATGGTGGTTCAGATAATGAAAGGGGACCTTCTGTGTGGTCTCAGGATTGTACATATACAACTAGTGAAGAAGAAAACATTTTTTTTATTTCCACATTGAAATACAGAAGTGATGCATACTCTAAAAAATGTTTACATAAAATACAGTATTGGCTGTGGATTAGAGATTATATCACATAACTCCCAATCAATACAGAACTACTGTGGACCCCATGTTGGCACATTTCACACTTACCAAGTAGGGGATGGCAGGGCTAGTACATATGATTGTCCCACAGGTTGGCATGTGGAGCAGGAGCAAATCTTATGTCTCCTATAAAGCCCTCCTGCAAGGTCCACTCATATATGTGAATGAAGCTGGCCGTTTCTTACAAATGGAGGAAAGGACGTGCATGCACTTCATATTGGAACACACCCACAGGTGCCAGCATGCTGATGTCACCCATTGGAACCACCACTGCCACCTGCAATCATAGAAAAAAAAAGAGATTTGTGCATGTTCCATGGGAAAAGGGTGATACAGGATGGGCCCATGACAATGGGGAAAATCTGACCATAGTGTCCAAATTGGCAGTCAGGTGTTATTTCTGCGAGCCCATGGTGGATTGCCATAGGTCAAACACTTTAAAAAAAGGGCTGTGAATAATAAAAGGTAACTACTGAGCCCCCCCCCCACTAAGGAACCAAAACCCCACTGAGGAGGGGAGGATAGGGGCCATTGCAGCAGAGGGATGAATTGAACAATCTAGAACAGTCTTTTCTCACCCAACGTTTTGTGGAACCCTAAGATCCCTCAGAGTTTGCCGTAGGTTCCTTGACCAATGATTTCCTATGTTGCCCAAATAGGTCTGACACCAACACCACTCAGCAAAACCATTTACCTGGAATGGCAAAAGTGGAGCTGGTCCTCCCGGTTTCTTAGGGAATTAACCACTAAAACCAGTGTATATCTTCATTGTCTGTAAGGGTAATATTCTCACTGACCACCAATGTAAGTAGCATTCTCTCCACTGTATTAGGCTTTCTTTCTGCTGACCAAAGCACAGCGCAGAACAAGACTTTGTAAGTCATTAATGGGGAAAGATGAATTGCGAGGAAATCTGAGGTAATACAGGTGAATTAGTTCTTTTGACCGCCTGCCTTTTTGGGTACAGCTTCCAGAATTCAGTTCCTTTTGAATTTCCATTGAGATAGGAGTTGTCAAGTGCGTTCACTTAATATTCAACAAGTACCAAACTGGGTTGACTGATCCTTTACTTTAGCAAACATTGCAGGATAACAGAGCAACACAAAAGGTTGCTAGGAACAAAATAATGTGACAAGATGATTGAATTTGTATTCGGGGAACTATGCTAGAATAAAAAAAATCTGTTTTTCTTTCTGACTCACACAGGGAAGTGATGAGTCAAGGCAAAGGAAGTCCTATATGCTCTGCGTCTGCCTCATTCAATGTCTTATGTTTGTATTCATTAGTTACTAAGGGTAACCTGACCTGTCAAAACCACATCTGCAGCCAGCGTGTGCACACTGTCTGGGCTCGGAGTAATAAGGGACGAGGTGCTTCCCCCCCCCCGAATGTCCACTCATGAGTGTAGAACACAAGCAGGCTCGCTGACTCAGTATGACCATAAAATGAAGCTGGTATAAAGCAGGATTTTTCAAATACAAATTGTCTTCATGCTTAGTTATGTTTAAAAAAATATATAACTGTCAACTGCAGTTTAAGTGCCAAAAATGAAGCCCGCTACCATGAGTCAATAGACAGTGCTAACTAATGCTGGTGTCCAACTTGCTGGTTTCTTTCCAGGTATAGGGACTTTCTTACAGTGATAGTAAACTCCGCATTTTGATTTTTATCTACAGGTAAGCTTTTAATAAAACTTACCTGTAGGTTAAATGAATATCTTCTAATTGTGCATCGGTTAGGAAATATTTGCTTGATTGGCAGCCGGTGACGGCAGAAGGAACGGCATACCTGTGCCATTCCTTCAGAGCTGTGACCATGCCTCCCACGCACATGGCGGGAGTGATGTCGTCATGCCTCGGCCATTCAAGCGGCCGCAGCCCGTGAACACAGAAGTGAAAATGGAAGTCTCTGCAGCAGGGGTGGACTGACAACTCATGGGGCCCCTGGGCAATAGGGGATCATGGGGCCCCTGTGTCCTTGCCCAAACTCAAAAAAGCCTATGAAAAAGGTACCAGGGGCATCTCATGGGGCCCCCTACTGACCCCGGGCTCTTGGGCAGTGCCCGAGTTTCCAAATGGTCAGTCCGCCCCTGCTCTGCAGTGATGACAGCGCACCGCTGGAGGGCTTCATTTTAGGTTAGTCTTTCCTAATGTGCTAGTATGTAATACATACACATACTGCCTATACCTTGCAGGGACAAAGTTATTTATTTTTTCAATGTTTACTTCCGCTTTACCTGCTATTATTTTCAGTATCTGGCAGATATAATGTAACCTGTTTTAGTTTAAAACTCCAAGCAGAACTCCAGCCCATAGACGCTTGGTGAGGGTTTTAGGGCTCATGTACATGGGACATTTGGAAAACTCTTCTGAACGAAGGAAACTGACTGATGGAAAGCATAGGTTACAAAACGGTCATTTTAGACACGTTTGCATACCGCATTTATGTGCGTTTGCGTTTAGAAGCGTCTTTAAAAGATAATCTCAGGAGACCTCCCCAAATGCCCAGAATGCATTGAAAAATAGTAAAAAATTTACTATTTCAGACATTTTGAGAGGAATAGAGAGAGCAGAAGCAGAGAGATCAGTATGTGTTGAGATGACCTGTCTTTTCTGGTTGTATTCACAATGGATCCCATCATGAGCATAATGCAGTGCATTCTACCATTTTTTTCCTTCACGCGAAACCTGACTGCGCTGGTGTGCTAGGTCCATTTGAATACATGGAAAACACTTTGCATGCATTACTGATGATTGAAAAAAGGTTCTGACCAGCATCTGGACATGGAACAGGTAAAACGCTTCTACAAGCGTTTACAAGCGTTTGGCATTTGAAACGCTGATAAAATCTGCTCCTGAACGCAAGTTTGGTGCGTTAAAAAAAACGACTGTAAACTCAACTGCCTGTAAACCACTGTAAACAACTGTGTACATGGACACATAGGAAAACATTAGGGAGAGTTCAGGGGCTGCTGAAAAAAAAGCAGAACAGCTCCTGAACGTCAGTTTAGCAGCTGCAATGTACATGAGCCCTTATCCCTCATGCACACTGGACGTTTTGATAACGCTGGTAATGTTAGCTGTGTAAAGTCGCGTTTAAAATTTTTTAGTTTTTTAGCTCTTTTTAGCATTTTTGCATTGGCGCTTAGCGGCGTTTTGCTGCTTTTAGCATCGTTTTCACACGTTTTTCCGCGTTTGCGTTTTTTCAGCATTTTTCAACCAAAAAAAAATTTTCTGTAAAAAAAAAAAAAAAAAAAAAAAAAAAAAAAAAAAAGTCCAAAAATGCCAGTTTTGCGGTTTTTTTACTGTGTTTTGACGTGTTTTTCAGCGTTCAAGCGTTTTTACAGCTAAAAAAACTCCCATAGAAACCTACTAGTCCTGTTTTTTTTCCAGTCAAAAAATGCTGATTACAGTCAATGTGTACATGAACACATTGGATAACATGCTGGGGGGTTTACTAGCTGTAGAAAAAACCATCAAAAGCCAAAAACAGCCGCTGTAAAAACATCCAGTGTGCATGAGGACTTATTGTCATCTGTTTCCCTATAATTTTTGTCTGGGAGGAAATCTCTCCAATGAGGAGACAAAACCCATTTTAGTACAGTGAAAGATGAAATGTTTTGATCCTGTCCATGCTTTCCTTTCCAGGTGATCACCGCATCCTATATTTCTTTCAAGGGGCATTAGAACAATGGGAAGTAAATAAAAAATCTCCTTAATGTGGTTACAGGCAGAAATAAAAACCTAACAGAAATGTGAAGGCTTACCCGAAACTAAGAACATTGTGGGCTGATCAATCACAAAAAAAACAATCCTGAGGTTATATAGGGATTATCATTTCTGACTTCCTTTTGAAAATGCTACTAGACTGACTGATATAAAAAAAGCAAGCAAAAAGGGAAATCGGAGTAAGTCAGAAACCCTGATACTTGTTTTGGGTTATGAATCGGCAGGAGAACCAGATGACTAGCATTTCCATAATGAGAGGTTAGCAATCGCAGTGTTCATATTTTCTCAGTTGTGGTGTCCATTAATATGTGTGCTAATCTCCAGAGGCTCTGTAGCTGCATGGATATTGCCAGCCGCACTGTCTTCTTAGTAAAGCCAAGCTTGGCATCCATCTTTTGCATTATGTAGATGCCCTTTTGCAGCACTGAGAAAATGAATTGGGGATCTCTAGCTCAGTACTACCAAGAGCACATGGATGTTGTCACTGCATATTAGTACCCCCTGCCTGTTACACACAGAGAGTAGCAATAGCTTAAGTATGGTGATTTGCACAGCATACCAGCTTTTTATTGCTACTCGCCATACCCCAGTGGGCAACACTAGAAAATTTCTGCAGCCATAAAATGGGATGATGACCCATCAGTTGAGTTCATGCATTACAGTGGACCCAGTGGATTAGTTACTCAAATTAATAGGCCACGGGTAAGCACAGCTTTCTTGAACATATATGGGGCAGCACAGTAGATAAATGGTTAGCCCTTCCACCTGGCAGCACCAGGGTCATTGGTTCAAATCCCAGCCACGACACCACCTGCCTGGAGCCCGCATGCTCCCCCCGTGCCCTCGTGGGCCCCCCACCACACCCAAAAGACATGCAGGTAGACTAATTGGATCTTGTCCAAATTGGCCCTAGTATGTGTATGCATGAATGTAAATTAGGGACCTTAGATTGTAATCCCAGCCACGGCACCACCCGCCTGGAGCTTGCATGCTCCCCCCGTGCCCACACGGCCCCCCACCACACCCAAAAGATATGCAGGTAGGCTAATTGGATCCTGCCCAAATTGGCCCTGGTATGTGTAAGTTTACGGACCTTAGATTGTACACCCCTTGAGGGTTAGGTTCTGCTGGAAATGTAGAATTATTTATATATATATATATATATATATATTATATAGCGCTTCATAAATTGACAGCACTATATAAGTACCTGAAATAAATATATTCTTATTTTACATAAAAGAAGTGCCCCCTGTTTGCTGATAAAAGTTGACAATGTTTTTTTTTTTTTTTATGGCAATTAACACATGAAGTATAGCGTACTGACATGGGTCAATGATTTAGCATTTTGCAGTCATTAGAGACTGCACAGAGTAGGTCATTTCCAGTTACACAGATCCAGTCTGCTGGACTTGTAGTGGATAAAACGATCACCAGACTGAGTTTACTTTTTGGATTAAAAGTGGCCAGAGCATCAGTTGTGTAAATGTATGCTATCTAGCCTATTGAAGGCCTTTTTGGATGGGTTCCGATTTGGAGAATGATGCCTTTATGCAGAGCTCAGTCCATGTATAAATATGTATTGCATTGCCTAGGTCCCATGCAAGATGGATGACCAACTGTGCTTCATAAACTAGCAGCCACAGCTTGGTTATATGGCACAATCACATCCCGTGTCCCACGGGCCAATACTCTGCGCCTAAGCAACCAATCATCAGGTCTAAGAAGGCACAAGGGATGCAGAGATATACTGAGAAAATCAAATGTAGTGCCAGGTGATAAGTGGTGATCTTGTTTTGTGCCCATGGCTGTAGGCACAGGCTACGGTCAAAGCGTACCTCAACCTGCTCAGTATTAAAAGCCATTGCACTGAGAAAAAGTGCCATCATAGTGAACTCTGGCTAATTTGACTAACTCTGGCTAATTTGACTCGTCATAAATATTGGCTGATGCTAATGGTTGCTTATGGGTGAGGGTTGATGTTATGTGTATGTTAATAAAGCCTTTGTGTTGATGTTGCTCAACTGTCTTATGTCTCTTTTTACAGGGAAGTTGTCCAAGCTAACAGTGTCCATTGGAAGAAAAAGTTCTCCTTTATGTGCAAGATGAGTGCAAGTGCTGCCTCCGGGATCTTGGATCCGTGTGTCTGCAGGGTGTCTGTCCGTAAGGTAAAACTGCTACTACTTTTCCTAGTACAGACCTGTACCTGCAGGATTCAAAAAGGGACTTGTGGGGGCACATTGCTGACATCCAGTTAGTTTTTTCCTAGTTGTCTCTCAGAACAGCTTATGAGAGATAGAAGGACCTACCACCAAGACAGAAAGCAAGTCACCAGATGAAAGGTGAAAAGGAAGTCCATCTGTAATCATCCTTAAGCACTTGACCTTTTTGCTTTTTGGCACGGTGTTATTTTAACTGAAAAGTGTACGGTCATGCAACGCTGTACACAAACAAAATTTATGTAATTTTTTTTCCCGCAAATAGAGCTTTCTTTTGGTGGTAATTGATCAAAACTGGGGTTCTTATTTTTCTGCTATAATCGAAAAAAAGACTGAAAATTTTGAAAAACAAACAATATTTTTTACTATTTGCTATAAAACATTTACAATAAAAAGAAAATAAAAAAATCTAAATTCTTCATAAATTAGGGCCAATATCTATTCTGCTACATATTCTTGGTAACAAAAATTCCAATAAGCGTATATTGATTGGTTTATGTGAACTTTATAGTGACTACAAACTATGGTGTATATATACCTGAATTTTTATTTTTTTTTACACTAGTAATGGTGGCGATCAGCGACTTATAGCAGGACTGTGATATTTCAGCAGACAATCTGACACTTTTGACACTTTGTGGGAACCAAGGACAGTAATACAGTGATCAGTGCTAAAAATATGCACTGACACTGGCTGTGAAGGGATTAAACATCTAGGGCAATCACATCAAAGAGTTAAATGTGTGCCTAACCACTGTTTTTGTGTGTAGGGCAGCACAGTGGCTAAATGGTTAGCACTTCCGCCTGGCAGTACTAGGGTCATTAGTTCGAATCCCAACCACGGCACCACCTGCCTGGAGTTTGCATGTTCTCCTTGTGCCTGCATGGGTTTCCTCCAGTTACTCTGGTTTCCTCCCACCCTTCAAAGACCTGCTGGTAGATTAATTGGATCCTGTCTAAACTGGCCCTAGTATGTGTGTGTAAGAATGTAAGGGACCTTAGATTGTACGCCCTTCGAGGGTTAGGGACTGATGTAAATGTACAATATATATGTAAAGCGTTGCGTAAATTGGCGGAATAAATAAATACTATGTGGTGCTTTCACTGAGGGATGCACTGGTTTTTATTCCCTGCTTTGCAGGGAAATAAAATCCAGCACATCCCCATTGGCAGGATAGAGTTTTGCTTTGTTTGTATAGGCAAAGCTCTCTTCTGTCTTTCTCCTCGCCGATCAGGTGCCGGCGGTCATCAATTGGCCGTCACCCACTGATTGGCTTGTGCTATGTCTAATCACAGCACGGCCGGTTGCTGGCAGTGTGCGCCCCCTACCTGAAAATATCGAATCACGTACTAGGTATGTGATCTGAAGCAGGAAAGCCACTCTGCTGCTGTATAACTAGGTTATGCTGTCAACAAGTCGTTAAAATGGATGTTTAGTCAAGACCTATCGAACACCAAACTTACTCTCAGCCACTTTCTAAGCCTAATCTATCTAACGCTGTAAAGAAAAAATCACTATACTTACCTGTTCTTAAGCCACTCCGGTCCGAGGTTGAGCTGTCAACAGCGGCTTCTGTGTAGAGCAGAGGCAGCCTACAACGGATGCCCCATAGTAAGTCTATGGGTGATGCCATCTCTTATTCATTTCCCATCTGTTGTCGACTTTCTCTCTGCACAGATGCCACTGGAGACCGGACTGGAGCAGCTTCAGAACAGGTAAGTATAGCATTCTTCTCTTTACATGGTTAGGTAGATTAGGCTTAGAATGTGGCTGAGAGTAGGTTTAGCATTACTGTAGATATGTTTTGACTAAACTTCCACTTTAATTTTTTTGTTTCTTCCCCATGGAGGAGATGCATTGTATGGAACCATGGTGGAAGAGGCTCCTCTTATTTGGCCTGTCCTCCATCCTCAATTTTCCCTCCTTCTCCTCACTGGAGTTTAGGAGGAGAGTACAAGGAGTCTCTTCCAAATATGCCTTCCAGACCCTTTTCTTTAGTTGTAAGAGGAGGTCTGTACCCCTACCTGCTTTGGTACTTGGGTGAGGCACAGTCAACCATTTGTTCCAACTTCAGAGGATCATGAAGTCTGCATGAAAAGAAGAATCTGATTTCTTGCTATGAACAACATCGCCATTATTCCTTTCTGCCTGCTTATTGGCTACCCTGGTTTGAGTGCGAACCAAAAAGGAATAAAGTAGTATTGGCATACCTGCATGTTGATAGACACCACATTTGAAAAGACTTTCTTACATTTCTGAAATGTTTCTTATGTGTTTCAGGAGCTGAAAGGTGGGAAAGCCTATGCGAAGGTAAATAGTTATGGACTAACATTTCCAATACCATTTATTACTGTGGAAGATGTGATTGAGGAAATCTCCAGGCTAAACTCGGCATGCATGAATTTTGAAAACTTCACCACTTGAAACTGCATGTATACAGTATATATTCATATAAAAACTGCCATTGCAAAACATTGTGTAGAGCTCATTATACAGTTTGCAGGTCACACTGAAATTTCAATGTGTGATTGAGCTCTGAATTTTACTTTTTCGGTTGAATCTATAGATTTGTGATTTGTTTTTTTTTTTGTTTTTTTCAATGTTACAAGAACATCTGCACTGGCGTGTCTGAAACACTCATGATGTTTTTGAACACATTTCTGTCATATTTACCATTATGTTTTTAATTTAAAACCGTTGCATAAAAGAGCAACAGTCAGGGCGGCATATTTAACCTCTTCACGCTGGCTGAACGCAAATGTGCAGCCTCCCGGCGTCTGGGCCTAGACGCCGAGCGGACGTACATTTGTGTTCTATTAAAAAAGAACATATGTGCTGAGAGCGTGCGCTCTCCTCTTTCGATCGGGACCTTTCCCGATCATGTGACGGCATGTCACGGCGGTCACATGACCCTAAACCCCGCCTCCCGGCTTCTGAAACCCTTAAAGGGCCGGGAGGCGCCGACGCAAAGGGGTTAATATTGGTGCAGCCCTTCCTATGAACTCTAGAGGGGATGGACTATTAGGCTCCATGTACTGTACGTTTGGAGAACACTTCTGAACAATGGAAACTGACTGCTGGAAAACGTAGGTTAAAAAAATGTCTGTTTAGCCGCGTTTGCATACCGCGTTTATGAGCGTTTGCGTTTTTAAAAGATAACCTCAGGAGACCTTCCCAAATGCCCAGAATGCACTGAAAAATAGTAAATAATTAACTATTTCAAACATTTTGAGAGGAATAGAGAGAGCAGAAGCAGAGAGATCAGTATCCGTAAAACACTTTGCATGCATTTCTAATAATGAAAAAAGGCTCTGGACAGCATCTGGACATGGAACAGTTAAAAAACGCTTCTAAACACTAACGCTTATAAACACGGTTAGCCACGCTTACATGCGTTTACACGTTTACAAGTGTTTGGCATTTGAAACGCTGATAAAATCTACTCCTGCACGCAAGTTTGGTGCGTTTAAAAAAAAAAAAAAAAGACTGTAAACTCAACTGCCTGTTAACGACCGTAAACGACATAGTGTACATGGACGCATAGGAAAACATTAGGGAGAGTTCAAGCGTTGCTAAAGAAAACCCGCAGAAAAGCTCCTGAACGTCAGTTTATCAGCTGCAGTGTACATGAACCCTTAGTCCTCATGCACACTGGATGTTTTTACAGCAGCTGTTTTTTGGCTTTTGATGTTTTTTTCTACAGCAGGTAAACCCCCCAGCATGTTATCCTATGTGTCCATGAGTACATAGACTGTAATCAACGTTTTTTGGTTGGAAAAAACCCAAACTAGAGGAGTTTTTTAGCTGTAAAAACTCTCTAACGTGGCAAAATGTGGTAAACGCTGCAAACCGCCAATTTTTTTACCAAAAAAAGCTAAAAAAAAATGCTGCTAAACGCTATGCAAAAACGCTAAAAAAAGCTGAAAAACTTGCGTTTTTAATGTGACTTTACACAGCTAATTTTACCAGCATTATCAAACCGTCCAGTGCACATGAGGGCTTATGTTGGCCTTGCATAGTAAAGATTCAAGAATAACTTGACATTATTGGGCTTTGTTAACAACAAATCATCAATGAGCACTTTTCCCTCTAAGGAGATCTCCCTCTATTTCCTGTCAGTAGGAGAAGTGATAGGAAGCCTTCCCAGCAGACAAAAACTGCAGCAAAACACAGTTTTCACTAAAACGGAGAAGGTTTTTGTTTTTTTGTCAGATTATTGTCACTCGCTGTGTCTTCCCGCCCTGGTGATGAAGGCTTCTCTTATTTCTTGTCCTATTGTCAAGGGAACAGGAAATAGGGTGACATCTCCCCAATAGGGTCACGAAGAGCAATAACGATTTGACAAGTGTTCCCTTTTCTGGGCTATCTAATAAAGGCTGAAGCTGGGATTTAAGGATTAATACACAGATTAGGAATATGACTACCCTTTGCAGTTACCTCTGTAATGTTCATATCTCTTTTTGGTTTAAGCTTGGCTTTGCAGATCTCAACCTTGCAGAGTTTGCTGGGTCTGGCAATACAATCCGTCGATGTCTCCTAGAGGGATATGACACAAAGAATACCCGGCAAGATAATTCTATTTTAAAGGTAAGCTTTTTTCTTTGATAGAACTTCAGACACTAGATACGCTTAGAAAAAAAGTAACGCTTTGTTAACCACTTCCAGTCCGGACACTTTTACCTCCTTCCTGCCCAGGCCAGTTTTCAGCTTTCAGCGCTATCACACTTTGAATGACAATTGCGCGGTCATGCAACACTGTACCCATATGAATTTTTTAGCTTTTTTGAGACCGATAAAGCTTTATTTTGGTGGTATTTATTCACCACTGGGGTTTTTATTTTTTTTGCTATGTAAATGAAAAAGTCCCAAAAAATTTTAAATAGTGTTTTTCTTATAAAATTTTGCAAGTAGTATTTCATCATTAATCTTGGCCAGTAAAAAAAAAATAACCCAAATTAGTTTATAACAAAAAATTATAATTTTTAAACATTTTGTTTTACATTTTTTTTTTTATATTATTATTTATGGGTTTTTTTTTTTTTTTTTACATACTGTCACCCTAGCAGTACAGTGTCCCATAAAGGCTACAAATAAAGACTGTAAAAGCAATCATTTCTCCTTCTCTCTAGCTGCATTCTTGCAGCCATTGAGAACTACTGTGTGAGCTGTGATTGGTCACAGCTTGTTACATGGTACAAGGCTGTTGTGAATAGCCTTGTACCATGTGACCTCTGTGATCATTTACAGATTTCTCACGTACTAAGCAATGATGTCACAAGTGACATCTTGCTTACTACTCTGCATGTGATCGCTGATTGGCCAATCAGTGATCACATGATCGGGACCTCGCACAGAGGTCCCGTCCGATGATCCGGAGGACACAGCGGGCACCGAATCACGGTGCTGCGCGCTCCCAGGGAGCGCGCACAAGCAGGGCGCAGGGAGGCCATTTATAATCGGCCACCCTACCCTGCACTGCCACCCTCCAGCCGTTTATATACATGGGACGGATGGGAGGTGGTTAAAGTGATTGTAAAGGTTCCTTTTTTTTTTTTTTTTTTTTTTGTCAAATAACAAACATGTCATACTTACCTGCTTTGAGCAATGATTTTGCACAGATTGGCCTCAATCCTCTTCCTTTGGGGTCCCCCATGCTGGCGCTCTAGGTCCCCACCCCTGCTCCATCATCACTGAATTTGATTGACAGCAGCAGGAACCAATGGCTCCCACTGCTCTCACTGAGTCCAGTGAAGGAGAGGGAGAGCATTCCTGCTGCGCTGGATTGAGACTGGGCTCAGGTAATGGGAATGGGGGGGCTGCACATTTAAATTTTTTTTTTTTTTTTTTTTTTTTTTTTTTTTTTACCTTAACGGAGAAAATGCATTCAAGTAACAAATCTGAATTTTTTGTGGGGGGTTAGTCATTGGGGTGGCATATTCTTTGACACAGTCTTGCTGCCATGGAGTTACATAGAAATATAATTACGGGTAGTAATCTCTTTTTGCTGGTTCAGAGAATAGCTGGTTGTGTGTTCTATGCATCTTTGAATATTTTGTGTTCCACTGATTATTACATATTATCAGTAACATTTTTGGCATTGATTGCTTTGTTATGAAGAATGTGAACCCTGACTATCAAATGCCTAATTTCTGTGAAATGTAGCTGAACGCTGTTGCAATGGGCTACGAAACGTGATGACATTACTGGAAGGTTAATCACAGTGTATTTGAAGAAAGCATTGGTGAATTATGAAATCTTCTTCTTCCTGGCTAATGCATTTAGAGCTCTGGGATGTGAACACATCTTATGTCGGCCTCATTTCTCACTCCCATTATGTTTTATACACAGCCCAGAGGGCTCAGCTGAAAACCTGTTATTCCTAAAAGCTCTGTGCTGAGAGAGAATACAGCGGTTTTCCATTGTCTCATCGTTGTGTTCTCATTATATTTGCTTCAAAAATAACAGGATGTGAGCACAAGCATTTTCATGTGATAATAGCAGCAAATGTATTAGGCTCCATGTACACGGGACACTTCTGAATGATGGAAACTGACTGCTGGAAAACGTAGGTTAAAAAACATCTGTTTAGCTGCAGTTGCATACCGCGTTTATGAGCGTTTGCGTTTAGAAGCGTTTTTTAAAGATAACCTCAGGAGACCTTCCAAAATGCTCAGAATGCACTGAAAAACTGTAAAAAAATTACCTATTTCAGACATTTTGAGAGAAATAGAGAGAGCAGAAGCAGGGAGAGCAGTATGTGTTGAGATTAGCTGTCTTTTTTTTTTTTGTGGTGTTTGGATGTGTTCCAGCTCATTTCTGTGCAGAAATTATTGCAGCAGTGTCAAACGTATTTTCTGTCATGCGAAACCTCAAAGTATGGTGTACCGGGTCCATTTGAGTACTGGGAAAACGCTTTGCATACATTTTTCATGATGAAAAAAGGCTGTGGACAGCATCTGGAAATGGAAGAGTTAAAAAAAAAAAATGTTCAAACGCTTATAAACGCGGTTAGCTGCGTCTAGCTGCATTCACACGCATTTACAAGCGTTTGTCTTTTGAAACGCTGATAAAATCTATCCCTGAACGCAAGTTTTCTGCGTTCAAAAAAATGACTGTAAACTCAACTGCCTGTAAATGACTGTGTACATGGACACATAGAAAAACATTAGGGAGAGTTCAGGGGCTGCTGGAAAAAAACGCTGTACAGCTCCTAAATGTGAGTATATCAGCTGCAGTGTACATGAACCCTTAGGAATTTATGTTTAGATCCAGCTCTTGTGTTTCTGTCTGACATTGTTACCTTATCTACCTGGGTACAAGCCAATGTCCTTTGTTTTAAGCAAATGTAATCAGCATAGCACTTCTTGTAGAGGGCTTATGTGATAAGGTAGTGCAAAGTACAGTGATAACCCATACAAAACACAGTCACCTTTCCTGAGTTCAGAGGTGTCAGAGCAACAAACAATAGTTCGGGGTTACTTCTCTCTTTTATGAATAGAATGTGCACATGAAGACACTTGTAGGCTGCTTTGATGACCTTCTGCTGTAAATACTGCAATTCTTTGAACCACTTAATTGTAAAGATTATGCAGCAAGTTCGGCTGAAGTCACAATACACAAGTTGCATACTTTTCAAGATTAGTGATTTCCAAGTAGTCACTGAAGTAGTATGACATGCAGCTAGCATTTTGTGAGAGGTCAGCCTAAATGTTTTTCTTTACATGTCTTCCATTTAAGGCTCCATGCACATTGGCTTAAAAAAAACACCAGAGCTCTTGGCAGAAAAATTGTGAGTTTTTTTGTATTAGCGTTTCGGGTTTTTTTTCTGCCAGAAAACTGCTCTCAAAAACACAAAGCAGAAGGTTTTTTTTCCTGCCTCTAAATGCTGAGCTT
Organism: Staurois parvus; assembly: GCF_062004578.1. NCBI lineage: Eukaryota > Metazoa > Chordata > Amphibia > Anura > Ranidae > Staurois > Staurois parvus. Next base: position 9,726,622 of record NW_028318198.1, read on the forward strand.
TAAAAAAGCCTCTAGACTACCTAATGTGCATGGACACATAGGATAACATGAGCTGCTTCTACAGGCAAAACACTAAACTCCTCTGGGCACAGCAGATATTTTCAATAGATGTTTTTTATTTTCAGAATACTAAACCTCTATAGAAATTGAAGGCAAAATTAAACATGTCAAATTACAATGTATCTTTTGCATCGACCGTACACCCTTTTTAAACCCCTGAAGAAGCCTGCCTGGTGAAATGCGTCGGATGACGGTGCCTTCCTTCTGAATTTCACAATTCAACACTCTTTATTTACTCATATATATCATGTAGAGGTTCATGGTGTTTTGGGGTTCACTATACTGAATTTGTTGTATGTAATATCCACTGCACTGTTTTTATGGGTAGATCCCTAAACTTTAATGATTTTTTTTGTAATAAACTCCAATGTGTTTTTATACTTCATTTTGAGTTGAGTCGCTTTTCCTGAGGGTAAAAAAAAACATCTTTTAAGTTCTTACATTTCCCTTTTTTTGTAATAACGTTTCATCTAGTTGACATAAAATTATTAAAAAAGAAAGCAGAAGCCTTTAGATTCAACTAAGATTGGAGTTGAAAGATGAATTTGTATGTGTGGCCTGAATTGGATGCTTAAACAGATATAAGAAGTCAGTGATATATTCATATACTTAAAATTAAATTATCGGTGTTAGGCATGAAAGCTCTTTGTCAGCCCAGTAATAAGGTGCCCTGATACCAATAAAAGTGGGATATAAATATTTGAAATATTTGGAAATGTCAGTAGCTCAGCCCATAGCTACATCAGGGTATTGTTTTTGTTCCTGTCTTTCCTGATCTGGCAAGGCAGAACTAGATACATTTAGGCTGGCCCATACATTGTACAATTTTCATGTACAAGTTTCCTTTAGATTTACCAAAACCTTATAATATGAGGGCAAACGTAAACACTTTCAATTTGTATGCAGTCAGGTAGGCCCTTGCACTACATAGTTGATGGTAAATCTAAAGGAAGTTGAATAAGAAAATTGTAGAATGTATGAGCCAGCTTAAGGAGTGAACAGTGTCCCCTTAAGCCCTTGAAGATTGTACTTGTACCGCCATGTATATTTAGATTATCTGTTCTCTTTCTGAAGGTTGGAATCAGCATGCAGCTCATGTCTGGGGACCCCTGCTTTAAAACGTAAGTTTTTTTTGTGTTTTTTTTTTTTTTTTTTTCTTCTGCTTGTGCAATGTTTTGTTTGTGTTTTAGCTTCACTAATACCTTTCTAGTTCATCAGAATTCATTTATCTAGGGGATGCTTTTTCTGGAGGGGTTTGTTATGTACTATGTGCTGCTTGAGCTTTAACCTATGCCTTGTCCTCCTATAAGCAGCAGTTGCTTGGAAGACTCATAAGGGTTGATTTAGGGCCAATTCACACATGGGTGCTGATCTGCATTTTAGCACAGCTGTAAAATGCAGATCAACTGAAGGAGATCTGAAAAAAAATAATTTCCTTTGTGTCCTATTCACACTATAATGCTGCATTGACCTGCATTGTGCTAAAAGCAATATGTACGCATTTTAGCGTAATGCAATGGATGTAAGCGGATGTCAACACAATGCACAGGATATCCTGTGAAAATGCAGCACACGTTAATGCGCACAATAAAATGCATGTCAATGAACATCAAAAATGTATGTAAACGGACGTCAAAATGTATGCCAATGGATGTAAGCGCATTACTAAAATGGATCGAAATGTACATCCATTTTCTATACAGTCAGTGTGAATTGGCCCTTACTGATATTGGAGAGTGCAAAATCTGGTGCAGCTCTGCATAGAAACCAATCGTCTTCCAGGTTTTTTTGTCAAACCTAGTCGAATAAGCCATACATTATACAATTTTCTTGAGATTTTTGCTTTAGATTTACCAAAAAACATGTAATATGAGGTTAAACCTAAACAACACTTGCAGTTGTATCCAATCAGGCAGGCTCTTGCACTACATAGTTGAAGGTAAATCTAAAAGAAATTGGGCAGAAATTGGACAGAAAATTGTATAGTGTATGGCCAGCCTTAGAAGCTAATTGACTACCATGCACAGCTGCACCAGATTTTGCCCTCTCCAGTTTTAGTACATCAATACTATAGTCTGTCGATTGCCTAGGCAGGGGTTGCTGTAAAAGGTTTCTACTGAAATAGTAAATGTACACCATGCCTGTGATTGGGGGAAATGCTGAAGTGTATAGTTGCCAACGAGCCTTTAATAATATAAAAATATTATACCATTAGATTACCTAATTTGTACAAAATGCTAAGAGCAACGGGGGTGGGTAGTCACCTTTCTGTAATGTTGGCATTGTGTCTTCTCTCTCTCAACAAACTAGTAGCTCAGATAATATTTCACAAGATGTTAGTTGCTAAATTAGGAGCATGTTAAAGTACTTTTATAAATAGGGCCCTATATTTATGCTAAAATTCATATTCAGAAATATTGTCAGTCAGCCAGGAACTGATTTACTTTACTTTATTATTTTGATTTGTTAGAAATACTGGATGTTCTTAATCATTTGGTAATAGGTTTGGCAACATTTACCTGCAAATAATTTTTTTGTTTTGCAGCAGTAGGTTTTTAATAAAAATTTCTGCACAGTGTGTATGTTTAAGAGGGGGGGGGGGAAAGAAGGTTTATTCATTTGGAACACCTAAGAATGGTAAAAATGATAAAAAATTTGAAAATTGTTAAATGACAGCAAAGGTTAATAATGCATGTCAAGACCATCAGTAGTTCCAAAGTTCTAGGCATGTCTCCCTGTTGGCTGGTGAGGCTGCCTCAGGCGTTTTAGAGGGGGGAGACCACGATCAACTTAAAGAAAGCAAATTAAACCCTCCCTTAGTTTACAGCTGGGGAAGCTGACATCTTAATCTTCAATATGATCTGTAGTTGCACATGTGATCAGTTATGACACCAGCCATATGATGGCTTGACAGTTCAGGTGAGCGCAACACAGTTTTCAATCACCTTGAATGTAACTGTTTTGGGAAACCGCACTAAAGGACAATGTATATTTGCAAATGACTGTGATCATAAATAATAAAATAAAGTTATATAAAACAAAGTTCTGGTGGCGTTTAACAACGCTGAAGAGTATATAGAACAGTCTCATGCGTGAATCCTTGGAAGGTGCATATAGTGACAATTTTGATAAAGTCAATCAAGCCATATGGTGTAAAAGTCCGTGGCTCTTGTGGCTGTGGAAAGTGGATATATAATGCACTAACCAGATAGCGCAATCACTTGTGCATTGGAGTATATAAAACCTACTTCTAGGTGCTCAGGATCTGGAAACACTGCAAACGGATGAAGTCATCAGGGCAGAAGCAACCACCAGGTGTCATACATCCAGGACAGGTTAACCAGTCTCCAGCAGTACAAGTCTCAGCCACCAGGGGGATCATGCACATATGTATACCTCAGGTCAGGAAACACCTTCAAAAAGGGGGGGGCGGCTCGCAGGAACAAAGCCAGCCCAAGAGAAAAAAGGCTCCGATGGTGTAGTAATTTTATTACTCAAAATGAAAAATGACATCAAAGGCAAATGAACATAACACTTACATTAAAAATCCAAGATGGCCGCTGGCCATCCTTAAGGGCCGTGCGGTGTGCTAGTAATGGTTAGGGGCACCTCTCTAACGCGTTTCGTGTACACAAAGTGTGTGTGCATTATATATCCACTTTCCACAGCCTCAGGAGTCAGAGTTTTACACCATATGGCTTGATTGACTTTATCACAATTGTCACTATATGCACCTTCTTAGGATTTACGCATGAGACTGTTCTATATACTCATCAGCATTGGTAAACGCCACCAGAACTTTGTTTTATATAAGTTTATTTTATTATTTATGATCACGGTCATTTGCGAATATACATTGTCCTTTAGCGCTGCATATTTTATACTCACATACAATACTACTAGAGGTTTTGGAGATTTCCCTCTTTATGCTGGCAGCTATCCTTTTTACCATTATTAACCCAGCGCTCGTTTATTTTTATTTTGCGATTTCTGTTTTGAGAAACAGTTAAAGTGTTACTAAACCCAGGACCGTAAAATCAGTCTGTATATGCAGTAAAGCAAGCTTGTTATACTCACTGTGGAACCTAAGGGGTTAATCCTCTGCATTGTGTAAAAAGGCTGTTTGATCCTTTCTTTTCTGCTCCTTCTCTTGTTGAAATGACCACTTGATACAGACCGAATCTGTAGTCACATGCTCAGTTGGGTGTGTATTGCTAGAGAGGTTTTTGTTTTCTTGGGAGAGTGCATGTGATCACCGCAGGGCCAATCAGCACTGTCCAGACAGAGGGTTAGGGGTTTTGCATCCTCCTAGAGCAGAAAAAAAAACTCCTCATCCAAGCTTTAACCAGTGCTCTGCTGAAGTCACAAGACTGCTCTAACTGGTGATCAGAAAAGGTATTTAGCAGTTCATATTTACTAAAATAATTGCATTTCCATGTTGTGTGCCCTGTGGGAGACCAGATATAGTGAATGCAGGGTCCTGGGTTTAGTTAACCCAAATAGATGGGTTAATTTACACCTACAAAAGGAAAAGCATTATCCCAGGTGTGTGTGTGTGTGTGTGTGTGTGTGTGTGTGTGTGTGTGTGTGTGTGTGTGTGTGTGTGTGTGTGTGTGTGTGTGTGTGTGTGTGTGTGTGTGTGTGTGTGTGTGTGTGTGTGTGTGTCTGCCGATCACTGAAGCTATTTTTTTTTTCTTGTGCAATATTTTTTACAGTGCAATGTTTATTAAGTATGCCCAGGGTTTGATAGTACAAGCAGTATGCTAATGCTTAACCCATGTGTCAGTGTCAGGATGATCTACCTTGCAGCTGTTCTCATAGTGTTTTGTTTTCAGACCACCTTCCACTGCCACATCAATTGTGGTTTCTGGAGATTCAGACTCTCTGCAGGAAGACCGAAAAGGGCGTGAGACTGTGAAACTGCATCTGGGAGTTGCTGGTAAGAAATATAAAATTGATTTTTTTTTCTTTTTATTGGTACACAAAGTGAACATCTTTATTAACATATAGAATAGTACATTTCAGTGTACTATTTTTATAGTATTTCATATATCAATCTAGAAATTGACATTTCTTTCATTCTCAGACCTTTCATCAAAGAGTGCTTCTGTCCCTGATGAACTGGGAGCATGTGGACATTCCAGGACCTCAAGTTATGCCAGTCAGCAGTCCAAGGCGTCAGGTACAAATATGATATACAGTATTCTGGACTAAGGGAATAGATATTGTCTCTTTTGAGGTGGACCGTTTTAGAAAACTCCTACAGATAAATGCTCAGAGTTGTGGGAAAGAATAAACTCTATGCTGCAATAACAATAAAAAATGACTGCTGCCAGGAAGTATAAATTATACGATCAAAAAGTAGTGTGCTGCAGCCTGCTCACAGCCAATAGGCACTCCATTCCCTCCAGGCCCTGGTACCTCTGCATAGATGCAAGAGAGAACAATGAATTTCCCATTCTCCTGAGCAGAAAAATATGTTCATCTTGATAACCAGTCCATATGCATGTTCAGTTATGCTGTTCTCTATGGCTGCCACATGAACATGAAAAGTAATGAGAGGCACCAGCTCATGGAAATATTAGAATGCTGCCTGGCAATTAATACAATAGTAGATATCCAAAGAAGTCTGTATCTGAGGACTTACTTTTCATTCATGAAGCTTCTTGTTGCAAAAGTGAAATTATCCTTTAAGGACATGCTATACAGGTATACATGTACTTGTCAAATACTATGGAAATGTTTTGAGATACTCTTACATTAAAATGGTTAATATTCACCAAAGTTAAAGTCAGGGGAGAGAAATGGCTTCTGTTTGAGCAGTTTTTGGGTAATATTGCCTACCAGGTAACATTGATCACCGGCTGAGAGCTTTTGTGTTCTGTGCGGTCTTTTTAATGACCAGGGCTCTTACCATTATCATGGATTGAGTGTACATACCATCAGTATGTGTAATGTTAAAAGGCAGATAGATACTTTTATAAATTTTAATATAAATATTCTTGGAGGGCAAAGGGTTGGGGCACTGAAATGAAGCATATGATCATAGTTTTTTTTTTTTTTTAATACAATTTGCAGTTATCCTCTAGCTTACTTAGCATTAAATGCAGTGGAATGTGAAGAATGACCCTTCTGAGGATGGGTGTCGAAGAATTTCAAAAATCCACTTCTGATTACGCAACTTTTAAAATCAACAGTTTTTTAGGACTCATTACTTTACTTCAAGAGCAACTCATTACCTGGTATTTGTATATAGGAAGAATCTAGTATTTGCTGTTTCATAAGCACTTGCCAAGTGCTCAGTTTATTCCTTTGTAGACATTGTTAGGAACAAGGCCAGACCTAGATTACATAGCAGCCCGTGCTTAATTGAGTACAGCATACCTGCCTGGCACTATGATTTTCCCGATATTAAAATTAGAGTGGTGCCTGCTTTCTGAATCAATGTACATCCATATTACAGAGCCATGAACAGTGGCAGGATTATCATTTATACTGTTCTAAAGGTTATGCCATGCAGCTACAGTGGTGCAATGCTACCAGTGTGTTGAAGTGATACTATTATTATACGTTATTACCAGAGGCTATGGTGCCATTTTTTCAAAACCATGTTTCACCAACAGGAATTGAGGATCCTGACTGTGGAACTCCCAGCCTAATCTGATTTCTGATGCAGGAGGGATAATACTAACTACCATGCTGTGTAAAGGTTATAACCTGTGCATTACAATAGGATCTTTTATCTCGGATACCTCTCCTGTACAGTCATGTTTGCCAAAGCTTTCAATGAGGATAAAGGTGTCTTGCTCTTCCTGTATTCCCAGTAACACCCTAGTTTACATACTACTTTGGCTAAAATGCTGACTGCAAATCTGCAAAGCAAACATTCTTTAGGCTTGTCTCTATTTAAGAGTCACAGGTTATCTGAATCTTTTTTACAAGTCTCTAGTTCCACATATCACCTCTAGTGCATCCCTTTATGCCGGCCATAGACGGTTTGAAAATCAGCCGAATTTTTGTCCAAAAGATTAATCGGCTGATTTTCGCACTGCTAGTGGGTTAATTCGTCGGCCGGTTTTCTCGTTTTTTTTTCCACTTTCGGATTATTGGTCATGTTGGAAAATTCGTGGAAAACGACCGATTTTCACATTGATGACCAAATCGTACGATCATTTTTATGAAAAAAAATACGCGCCTGAGCCGTGACCTGGAAGGAACAGAAGTTTTGCCTGTTATATGGGGTGAACTTTATAACTTGGTCGGCCGATTTTCGTAATTGTTGGTGGTTACAGCGGTTTAACGAACAACCAATTTTTTGTTTATCAGTTGAAAAAACGCAAGGTTTTTGAGCCGTCTATGGCCTGCATTACATTATCTGATTCAGGACTCACACTATGAGGTCTATTTAGCAATATGTTTAGCCATTCATCAAGCAAAGCTCCATATGCAATGTGTTCTGTGCAAATTATTCAGCATTCACTCATTAGTTTTAGGGACTTTTTGCACAATGTATAAAGCTGTGGCTGTTGTGGCAAAGGGGCAAAATTAGATGTTAAAGTATTTTCTATTCTAGTTTGTTCTTTTAAGCCGTCTATGGACAGGCTGATTGTTTTGAAGTGGATCTATCAATCGACTTCAGTACAACTAGCCTGTCAGGTTTTTTTTGCTGTCAGAATACAATAGCACAGTGGGAGGGATTCCCCCATCCACACTGAATGTGTTTATGGGGGAATCAAGCAATTTTTCTTCAACCTGTGGAAATTGAAAATTGCTTAATGTTTGGCCAGCCTTTGGATATTTCTTTTCTGAGTCAGTATTTTTAGGCTATTTTCTCTTCTGGCCAAATGTTTTTAGACTATTTCCAGTTCGGGAATACTTTTTTCACACATGTTAAAAACATTTTCAAGGGTATTATTTGCAGCTTCTGCAGAAATGCTGATGGATTTTCACAGCATTTTGTTAAAATAGTAGTAAAGAGTTTATTGTACAATTTTAGTACGATGCAAGGTACAGAGACAGTACAGAAAATTGGAGTTACGCCCCGTACACACTATCATTTTTTTTTTTTTTTTTTCGTTCAACCCAGTGGGCTGAACAAAAAAAACCAACAGATCATTGTACTAACACAAGTGTGCTATTGTGTTCTGACAGGGGAATTGCCCCCCTCCCCCCCAGCAGAACACACCGGTCAGTGCTCTCAATCATTGGCTGTGAGCGCTGATCGGAAGCCATTCGGCAGACCTTTTTCAGTCATGCCCCTTACACAGAAGCTGGACCGGCTGCTGTACAAATGGGCCGAATGTTGGCCAATTTCTGTTGAACTGACCGATTCTGCCCGATATTCGGCCTGGGTATGCAAGTCTTTAGTCACAAGAATTTGGCAGTAAATGGTATACACAATCAGTGAGGAAAGGACCTTACCAACCTTGTTAATGAGGCAAGGGTCCTTCAATATAGACCCACCCTCTGTATTTATCCCCATGAAAGCCATGTAGTTAAGTAGGGTAAATATGTGTAAATAGATCACAGAATGCCTGAATACCTTTTCCTAATGAATGGATTTGGCAGGGATCTAGTTAGAAAGAGTATAAGGAGCAATATTGATAAATGTGGGGAGATAGAACAATGGGAGGAGGGAAAGGGTAGAAGAGAGTGTTGGGTAGGCACTGAGAAGGGTGACATCCAAGTCTATTCTATTGGCTAGTAGTTTGGGGCATTACATTTGGCTTCTGAAGCAGTCAGTGCTCCTGTAGTGAATCCAAAAGCTCCAGATTGGCCAAATTTACCATGAAGTCTGGTTGTCAGTACCTCCATGTATTGCACATAGGCAAGTTTGGTAACCCGTTGCTTGATAATAGGAGGGCAGTTAGTTCTCCAGTGTCTGCGCATTACCGTTCTAGGGTCTAAAAGAAAAAAACCAAGGAGAACTTTCTTGGCATTTGATATTGATTCCGGAAGTAGAGAGAGGTGCATGGCAAAGCTTTTATAAATGGACCTCTATGTATATAGTGTTAGTCCTAATAATGTAAAAAATATATATGACATTTCTGCTTTTTCTACAACCCTTTCTTCCTGTTAGATTGTTATGCAAATCAGAGGTTTACACTGCCCATACATAACCAGTTTGGAAACGTGACACTTCAACTTCTCAGTTGTTGACTGCACAGTCTACAGTTGAATTGGGCACCAACAGAGATGACCAAATCCCTCAGATATTAGCTGTGGGTTGACTGTCAAATGCACATATGGTGTGGGGGCAGTAAAAGCTGTTGTGCAATGGGCTGTACAATTTCAACTAGCTGTTTAATATTCAAATAGATATCTATTGAAAAGTTGATGGTCCACAAATGGGTATGTTAGCAGTAGAAGAGGTTAAGCACAGACTTCTCATATGGTAAATCACATGTATGAGTGCCATTTAGAAAGGAAGGTCTCTAGAATTGGCTTTGTGTGAATGTTGGAGGGGTGTGTTTGTAGGGTAGTAGGCTGTCATTTACATTTAGGAATTAGATTTCAAAGACAAAGCAAATTCCGAATGGGAAAACTATTTGTGTTGTCTGAACAGCTCTGCTCTGTTTGTAAGCAAAGAACTGCAAGACATTCTAGACCTGTTTCATATCTGTGAACCTGTTAAACTTCTATACATTTGAAATTCATAAATATTGTTTCTAGTTAACAAAATTTTAACTTTCAAAATCAAGTTGCCTCATGAAATAACCCCACCCAAAACATAAAAAAATTAATAAAAACGTAATGTAAAAAGTTTACTCTTCGGCTGTTAAACATACTGTATTAAAGTTGAAGAATGGAGGGAAATTTGGCCCTCAGCAGCAAAATGTTCAATCAGTGACTCATCTGTCACAACCAACTATAAATTACTAATGAGATGGTACCTTCTCTCTGCATGTATTTCAGGTTGTGTACTGGGATATTCCCTTATTACTTAAGAGGTTATGTCACGACAAACACCTAGTGAAAGTGTTCAGAAATGCAAATGGTTCTTATCTTGAACCTACTAAAAAAAAGAAATCTATCTAGAGAAGCAATGCATAACCGGAATTTAATAGGCTGAACAAAAAACAAATTATCCTATCTATCCTATTTTGACAGTAGACAAAGCAAACCTGTCAAAGCTTGAAAGAACTATCCATTCTTTTTGCTGAATGCCAATCTTAATAAACCACCACATATACTACATGGAGTTGAAAGCAATAGAATCTGATAAGTTTCCCAAATTTCACAGTATTTGGAACCACAAGATTACCTAATCTTTGCCAACAAATTTTCACCATTCTATTTTATCATTATGATGATTTCTAACCACATAGAATTGGATTACAAATGGGATAGCAGGGGCCACTCCCATTGTCCCCCAGGCATCTGGATTCCTTCAGCTGCCTTCTCACTCTCTTCTTTTTTTTTTTCTCTTTGCTTTTCCCTTTTTCTTGCTGTTTTTCTTGTTCCACTACTCTTCTTCTAAACTTAACTGATTTCCCACCCTCCTTACTTTTTCCTTGGAAAAATATCCATCTCATCTCACCCAATATAGACCTTGCACTAATTATTCTCAGATGTGACCTTGCCTCCATATACTCTATTAAGTGGTCATACAGTAACAGTAACAGTCTATACTTTGGAGCACTTTGTCTGTAAGACAGATATTTATAAACATTTTTGCTTTGCAAAAAAAAGTAATTTTATTGTTCTATCAGTATTCTCTAAGGGTTCATACACACTGCTGCTCCTAAACTAATGTTTTTGGGGCTTTTGACGTTTTTTGCCTAAGCCCCTGAACGTACCTCAACATATAATTCTGTGTCTTTGCACACATGGTCTTTTAAAGGAGTTTAAGAGCAGCAGCGGTTAGAGGCAATCAAAGCTCCTTCCCTGAACGCAGAAGAATCGTATTCAGGAGAGGAGCTATTGGGCATAAAAAACTGCTAAATGTGTCTAGGAAGAAAAAGTTTGGCCGTCGCAAACCTCACCCAGGCCATGTGGTTAGCAGGTAAAAGCATCCTCAGCTTGATTCATCCAGATCTTTCCTCAGCGTGCACCCTTACTAGTCAGCAGCATCCAACTTATTGAATTTTGACAGCCTGAGTGGGGACACTTGAGCATTTATTGTGGGTACTGCTAAACGTGTCTAAACCTGCTTAAGTTCATTCATTTCGATGGCCAGAATAAATGAAAATTCTGGACAATTAAATAAATGCCCAAATGCCAAACGTGCCTGACTGCGTCTAAACGCACCTAAACACAGTTTAGGTGCATTTTTAACACTGATTTTCTCCTGTCATGAGAAACAGTGTTTACAATAAGCTAGTGTGCATGAGGCCTAATTGTGTAACACATGCAAAGTAAAAATCTCAAACAAAAATCTAAAACAGAAAATATATTCCTAATATGGGAGAATCAAACTGCTCTGTTTTAGATAGATTTATGAATGGATTGCATATCTACCTAATATTGTTCAGCTTTTTTACTTATTCAGTATAGTGGTCCAAAGAGCAGTAACTGATGGCACGCAAAATGGACAAAGCTGAAATCTGACCTTCAATGGTTCCTAAGGCCAACTTCATCTCCACTCCTGACTGGAGAAAGGAGAGAATTCCTCCAATTACATATTTCATGGGATGCCATTTTCTGGCCTCACACCAGGAAATGTAAGATTTCCACACCCTGTAATAGATGTTCCTTTGTGGAGACCACTGTGCCTGAAATCCCCTCATCCCTTCAAGATCTGGGCTTCAATAGCCAAACTGTCAAATTTAGCAAACGTAAAACAGGCTGGAATATTATAGATAGATAAATCACTACCAATACCTAAAATACTCAATACTCAATCCCCTTAAAGCATAAACTCCAACTCCACCCTTGGAGATGCAAACAATATTAAAGTAAATATGCCAAATAAATAATCAATCATAAATATAAAATATACAATCCCCCTACCCTAAATCACAAACATAATAAATTCCAATTAAAGTCCAAAAAGAAAAATTTAAATCCCAAGGTGATGATAATAATATATACCACACAAATAAATCAAATGTCCCTCTTGTGAAATAAATTAATTCATCCAAAATTAAGTCCAAGTGTATAGAGTCTCCCAACGGCTTGCACAGGCTGGATTACCTCAAAAATAAAAATAAAAACAATACATAGTGCATTATCCTTTAGCAAATAATAATAACGTGAGGTCACTCTGGTGATAATCACACAAGTGAGAAAAAAAAATTAATATGGTGAAAAACGTGTATGTGAATCACTCTTCAGTGCCACAAATCACACAACACGGTGTGCACTTCTATTTAAAGTAAGGAGTGGGTACCCTTACCAATATCGCCAATAAATCTTGCCTTAATGTTAATCCAAGAGTTACACGATGGAATAAGCCCTCCTGCAGATATCCAAAGGATTACCATGACTTCATCACACCACCTAGGTCCATCCATACTAGCACTCCAGATGTCTTCCCACAGTGTACTCCATCCAGATACCCATATATAAGGAACAGAAATAGTGTAATACTGCCACACACTAAAATCTTTAAAGCTTTTAATAGTACTGCTTACATTGTCAATATCTTTAAAACCGCATATAGTATATATTTAAGAAACCTTTCAGCCATCCAGGAGAGTCCTAGTTCCTTGTATCTGCTCTCTTCCACTCTCCAAAACACAGAGCTGGCTCCTCTGCTGCCCTCTTATGGCCAAGACTGTGAACAGGTTCTGTGCTGTTGTAACCATGGGCTGCCCTAGGTATATATGAGAGCTATATGCTTCAACAGCTTGCCCCTCTACTACACATAATAAACAATATATATTTTCTCCTTTGTTCTTTTCTCCCCTTTTTTTGAAGAAAAAAAGAAGCAGGAGCAAACTCCTCAATCTCACCACATTTTGTACTTAGACAAAAAAATCCAGTCTTCACCCATCACGGGGGGCTTTGTCATAAAAGGCCCTCAAGGACTCGGTCCCCTTATCTTTTCCTGTGGCCTGTGCCTTGGACTTGTATAGCACCCTGCCAGAAAACACCTTGGTCAGATAACAACTGCACAGGATTTCGCAATGTACGATCTAGTGCCATACGGTCGCATTGCAGGAAATCCTTGTGTCCTCCATCTTCTCAACAGGGTCAGGTACCATCCATTTTCGCATCCAGCCATCCAAATGGATCCAATTATGCAGTCCCTGGATTCCTTATTAGAACCTTTTGAGACTGGTAGTACTCTTACAGAGAGTTTAACTTCAGTGACCATCACCTTCAAGGCACTGGCAAAAAAGCTGAGGGACTTCCTGTGTAGAAGAGGTTATACAGGGGAGGACTTCTGTCTGTTTTGGTCTGCCAGTGTCCATTCACCTATAGATGGTGCATAACCCAGATAGTTATGTTTATAGCCTTCTCTGTATCCTGTGATGTACCATAAAGCAATTGTATTTTAACAGAGGTGTTAAATGATGTATCATTAAATCAATGGAAGTCATTAGTGTCTCACATTTTGCCCTTTTCTGTTTTGGTTTGTGGTTTTTTGCTTACATAATTGGATTTTTCTTTCCTTTTTGTGCTCCTTGATGATGCTTGCCACTTACCATTTGAAGATAATTAAATTAGTTGTATTTTCTTTATTTATGGCCAACAGATTTATATCTATCCTCAACGCAGCATTGTTACATCTGTTAGATTGCATCTGAGATACTGGGGTTGATTGACTACAGTAGTAGTAGGGGCTGTTAACATAGCAAAGTGATGATTATGTGTTCACTTTCCTTTCATAAATGTGCTTGTCAAAATCTTGGTTTTTAACATCCCTTAGACAGGACTGGGTATTTAAAAAATTAACACAGATTCATCTCATTTATTAACATTACTTTTTCAGTGAGCCTTAAGGATTTTACTAAACCCAGGACCCTGCATTCACTATATATGGTCTTCCACTGTACCCTGGGAATTTTTTTTTTTATTTAATAAATATAAATTGCTAAATACCTTTCTTCATCAGCAGTATATAGCAGCTTTATGACTTTTTTCTGTATCTGGCTAAGCACTGGTTAAAGCTTGTAAGAGGAGTTTTCATTTTCCTCTTGACTGTCCAATGAGGCAGCATGACTTCTAACCCTCTGGACAGTGCTGATTGGCCCTGTGCATCACATGCACCCTGCCAAAAAAAAGACTCTTTAGCAATACACACCAAACTGAGCATGTGTAGAGTGCCTCCTAGGGCTCTGTACTGTCAGCAGATGGATTGGGGACTGTGGAAGAAAGGGAGGATCAGAAAACACAGGATCAAACAGCCTTTTTACATAATGCAGAGGATTTACTCCTTAGATTTCACAGTGCGTATAACAAGCGTTCTTTACTGCAAATACAGACTGATTTTACTGTTGTGGGTTTAGTGACACTGTAACTCCTTTTAGGATGTGCGTATTATGCTGATGTAATGAAAAAAGGCAGGATGTAGAACTTTCTTCATCCAGAGGACATAGTATAATGTGGTGTTGTTTTTTCTTCAGGATACAGCACAGGGCATTCACGGTCTTCCAGTCTATCAGAGTTAAGCCACCGGAGGAACACATCTGTGGGCAGTGCTTCTACCGGGATTGGGAGTATTCCAGAGCCAAATGAGGATGACAAAGTTGTTGCATTCAGCCCGGAAATTACAGAGGAGGGCTCATCTTCTGAAAAACTAAGCAGGTATTTAGAATTCTAGAAGTTATGTATAGAAATGAAATAAAAGAGAAATGATAATACTGGAACTGCCCATATACAGTCCAGTTGTTAAACAGATCATGAATTCTTTTGGTTTATTCACACCATATTTGTTGTCATGTATATTGTTTTCAGTAGAGCCTGATCCCAACAATGGGTTGTTTTGCAGTGCATTGGGAAACATTTTGCCATTCATGTCAGTTTAGACATGGAGTCTCACGGGCATAATGTTGGCCGGTTTTTATTGAACCGGTCAATGCCGCCCGACATTTGACCCTTGTGTACTATACTTTAGTTACAGTGCCTCTTTTGAAAAAAAATTTGAATACCATTTATCATTTTCCTTCCACTTCAGTTATGTGCCACTTTGTGTTGGTCTATCACATAAAATCCTAATAAAATAAATTTACGTTTTTGATTGTAACATGATAAAATGTGGAACATTTCAAGAGGTATGAATACTTTTTCAAGGAACTGTAACTAAAGCCTAGTACACATGGGCCGAATGTCGACCGGCATTGACCGGTTCACTAAAAACCGGCCAACATTCAGCCCTTGAGTACAGCGGCTGGTTTGGCCTGCTTTTGTCGAAGGGGCATGACCAAAAAAGGTCTGTCGATCAGCATCCAATCAGCGCTCTCAACCTGTGGCTGCGAGCATTGGACTAGAGTGTTTTTGTGTGGGGGCGTCCCTCTGTCAGAACATAATAGCTCAGCAGGGGAGATTGCTGTACCAACATCGGATTGTTAGCACAGTGGCTCCTCCTGGGCTCTGCAATTTCTTTTGTTCAGCCCACTGGGTTGAACGAAAATAAACTGCTAGTGTGTACCAGGCTTTTTCAAGGCACTGTGTCTGTAGTGCATGTCAGCACAACATGTTCCAGAACCCTGGTGACCAACCTGCAACCAAGGTGCCACATGCAACCCTTTGGCATCTTTGATGCTGCCCTTGGGTTCCCTGCAGATACTTCATATTTCCCTGGCATAGCAGTGATTTCTAGAAGTTTCATGCAGTAGGTCAACTCCATGACTGAAGCATGTTCCCAGTCTCCAACAACTCCTATAGTATCTTTACAGTCTCTGACCATCTCTTGTATCATGTCTGCAGTCTCTAAACATCTCATATATGATGTCTGCAGTCTCTGATCCTGTCCTGTATCATGCCTGAAGTCTCTGACTCTTTCCTGTATCACATCTGCAGCCTCTGATCCTCTCCTGTATCATGTCTGCAGTCTCTGACCATAACCTGTGCCATGCCTGTAGTCTATTGTATCATGTCTGCAATCTCTGATCATATCCTGTACCATGTCTGTAGTCTCTTGTATCCTGTCTGCAGTCTGACCATCTCCTGTATGTACCATGTCTTTATTCTCTGACCATTTCCTGTCCTGTTTGCAATCTCTGACCATCTCTTGTATCTTGCCCATAGTTTTTGAGTATATCCTGTTGTGTGTTTACTCTCTCCAACAATGAATAGTCACTGAATTTTATGTGCTGGCCTTTGGTGATTCAAAGGACCACACTTCAACCTCCCTATATCAAGAAAGTTGACCACCACTGTTCTAGAATGAACAATGTAATACATTTACATTTCTGAAAATAATACATTTACATTTCTGAAAATAATACATTTACAGATCTTATCAAACTACAGAAAGAACTGACACATTTTCATCTGCTCCAAAAAGGTTTTACAATCCCAGGTAAGGAATATAGAGATAAATGTAATTAATATCTAAAATGGGAAAAAAACTACTAATGTAAGTTTTACTGCTGTGCACCAGCTTCATTAAGGAAACAGCCCAAACAGGAACATAAGGGTGGCTCATGCTTGCAATCACAGACAAGCAGGCAAAGGTATTCAGTGTTCACCCTTCAAACATCATATGATGGCCACATCTATTAAACCATCAAAATATACAGACACATGTAGTTAATTTTCTGCACAGCAGAATTCTAGGCCACTGTTTGATATACAATGCTTTAGCAAATGAAATGTCATCTGGTTGGGGTTTACATGTACTTTTAAAAAGATCTTAACTACAACATTTTTCTTTTTTTCTTTTTATGTAGGATCCCAGTTAAACAAGACTCTGTTGAGTCACAGTTAAAACGTGTAGATGCCACCCGTGTTGATGCAGATGATGTAGTGGAAACAATTCTTCAAAGCCAGGACTTCTCTCTTGATTCAAGTGCTGAAGGTAAATGGTTTACAATAAAGCAATATGACTACTCAGACATGATTATCCAGTATTAGGAGAAAACAGGATAGGTCCCTCCTTTTTAAACACTCTGAAACCATCATGTCTTTTCTCTACTATGGCTCCCTTGGCTTTATGGTGGGAAAATGTCATGTGGCCTGTGACTTAACCCCTTTATCCCCACCCTTACGAGAAAAACATAGAAACAAATTTAATTATTTTTTTTCGACAGATGTTAAAATGTGCATTGTAAGCCTGAAAATCACAAAAACGTTGCACAATTTTATGTGACATGATAGTTGTGCAACTATTTTTAAACCCATATTTTCAAATTCCTTTTCTAAGCGCACAAACACAATATAATTCACATTTTTTGCAACATTTAAAAGATGAGACTGTGCCCCAAAAATGGGTACCAAATATATAAAGCCTTAAGTGTGCATGTGAAATAGCAGGAAAATACTCCACATTATCCATAGGCGATGCTATAAAATCCTTTACAGCCCATAATTTTAGAGTTAACTGTGAATAATGGCCGCCCTAGTTATTCCTTCCACTCTGGCATGCACAGCGATAACCAACATGTTAGCAGTTGTTTATGTATGCACGTGCATCCTGGGTGTATGCATGTTTACCTAAGAAGTATATGTAAGCAGAGGTGTGGGTCTCTTAATTTTCTGTGTACTTTCTTCAGCTTTGCTGTTTTTATGTTATTTTATTTTTTACTATCACAAGAGAATGATAAGCCCCATATGTTGTATTATTGAGTGGCAAGTCTTCTTTATAGTGACATCTGGGGTTTATTCGGGGTTAATGCCAAAGAGGTCAGGATCTGCAAGATGGCAAATGTTGGAGGATCGGTGAACATACTGTTGTTGTTGTGTTTTGTTTTTTTTTTTTTTTTTTTTATCTTGAAACACTTCCAGGTTAATAGCTGTCAGATACTGGCTACCTGCAGCCAGGAAAGTAAACAAAATGAAAACTGTCTGTACTGTTTGTTTAGAAACAGTGCGGATGAGACCTCGCTGCTAATCTAATAATGATTTACTTCTTGATTGATACACCATCACAATATTAACACCTGTATAGTTTGGAGCAACCATTCTCTTCCTCAAGCCATGTGTGAATGTCGGCTATGTGTGGAACATACTAAATAGAGCAAAAGAAATACAGATATCTCCCATGTCATTATTATCCAATTAGTATGATAATGATGAAAACCCCCCCCAAAAAAAGTAACATCAAGATTACAAAATCAAAACTACACAATCAAAAATTAAAATCTCTTCTGCTTACATGAACTCCTCAAAAGCCAATAATCCAATGGAAAGTATTAAAAGCTTCATGATTTCATCTAAGAAATATATATATACACACACACATACAGTTAGGTCCATATATATTTGGACACAGGCACAATTTTAATTTTTGTTATCCAATAATAAAAAAAAATTAGAGTAGGGTTTATTTAACCAGTGTACCAATAAAAACCTTATCTACCCTTATACAGTTCGGTCCATATATATTTGACACAAGCACAATTTTTAGTTTTTTTATTAGGTATTTACCAAAACATATTCAAGCTATAGTTATATAATGGATATGGGCTGAAAGTGCACACTCTCATGTTTAATTTGAGGGTATGTACATCCAAATTGGAGGAAGGGTTTAGGAATTACAGCTCTTAAGAATAGCCATCCCCCCTTTTTCAAGGGACCAAAAGTAATTGGACAATTGAACATAGTCATAAATAAAATGTTCATTTTTAATATTTTGATGAGAATCCTTTACTGGCAATGGCTGCCTGAAGTCTGGAACCTGTGGACATTATGAATGACTGGGCTTCCTCCTTTCTGATGCTTTGCCAGGCTTTAACTGCAGCTGTCTTCACTTATTGTTTGTTTGTGAGTCTTTCTTCCATTAGTTTTGCCTTTAGCAAGTGAAATGTATGCTCAATTGGGTTGAGATCAGGTGATTGACTCGGCCATTGCAGAATATTCCACTTCGTTTCCTTCAACAGCTCCTGGGTTGCTTTTGGAGTGTGTTTTGGATCATTGTCCATCTGTATTGTGAAGCGCCGTCCAATCAACTTTGCTACATTTGGCTTAATCTGGGCTGACAGTATATCTCTAAATGCTGCAGAATTCATCCAGTTGCTTCTGTCTTCTGTCACATCATCAATAAACACCAATGACCCAGTGCCACTTTAAGCCATGCATGCCCATGCCATTACACTGCCTCCGCCATGTTTTACAGATGACGTTGTGTGCTTTGGATCATGAGCTGTTCCAAGCATTCCTTTACCATAGAGAGGATCCTGCTATCATCCACCACTGTTGTCTTCCGTGGATGTCCATGCCTTTTTATGTTGCTGAGCTTACCAGTGCATTCTTCTTTCCTCAGAATGTACAAAACTGTTGATTTGGCTGCTCCTAATGTTGCTGCTATCTCTCTGATGGATTTGTTTCATTTTTGAAGCCTTACAATGGCCTGTTTCACTTGCATGGACAGCTTCTTTGAACGCATGATGTAGGTTCACAGCAATAGATTCCAAATGCAGATCCCACACTTAGAATCAACTCCAGACCTTTTACCTGCTTAATTGATGAGGAAAAATCGAAGGAGTAGCTCACACCTGGTCATGAAATAGCTTTTGATTCAATTGTCCAATTACTTTTGGTCCTTTGAAAAAAGAGGGATGGCTACTCTTAAGAGCTGTAATTCCTAAACCCTTCCTCCAGTTTGGATGTACATATCCTCAAATTAAACCTGAGAGTGTGCACTTTCAGCCCATATCCATTATATAACTATAGCTTGAATGTTTTGGTAAATACCTGAATGTTTTGGTAAATACCTGAAAAAAAATCTAAATCTGTGCCTGTGTCAAAATATATATGGACCTAACTGTGTGTGTATGTATATATAATACACACACACACTCGTGGCCAAAAATATTGGATACACCCCTGCATTTCTGTCAGATAATGTACCACTTCGTTCATAAAATTGTTGCAATTATAAATGTTTAGGCATTCTCATGTTTATTTCTCTTGTTTGTAAAAGTTGAGAAATAAAAATCAAATCTGACACATTCCACCCAAAACTCCAAAAATGGACTGGACAAAGTTATTGGCACCTTCTCAAAATTGTTAGAAATAATTGCATTCCGAGTTTGTGATGCTCCTGTAATTTGTAATTAAACTCACCTGTATCAATTATCAGGTGCTTACACCGGCAACCAGTTAAAATGGTGAAAAACTGACTCAACTTTTTTGTTGTGTTTCTCTGTCACATGGAGCATGGAGAAGAGAGAGAGCAGCAAAGAATTTTCTGAGGATTTGAGAACACAAATTGTAGAAAAGCATGGACAATCTCAAGGTTATCTTAATGTTTCTGTGTCTACTGTACGCAACATTGTCATGACGTTTACAGTCCATGGCACTGTAGCTAATCTCCATGGATGAAAGAGAAAAATTTATCAACAATTGCAATGAAGGATTGTTTGATGGTAACTAAAGAACCTCAGTCAGCTTCCAGACAAATTCAAGCTGACCTTCAGGCACAGGGTACAACTGTGTCAGCTCACACTATTTGCCACCATCTGAATGAAAAGAGACGCTATGGTAGGAGACCCAGGAGGACCCCACTGCTGACACTGAAACACAAAAAAGCCAGATTGGAGTTTGCCAAAACTTACCTGAGGAAGCCAAAATACTTTTGGGAGAATGTGCTGTGGACAGATGAAACAAAATTACAGCTTTTTGGTAAAGCCCATCATTCTACTGTTTTCAGAAAAAGTAGTGAGGCCTTTAAAGCGAAGAATACAGTCCCTACAGTCAAACATGGTGGAGGATCACTGATGTTTTGGAGCTGCTTTGCTGTTTCAGGCACTGGATGTCTTGATCATGTGCATGGCATTCTGAAATCTGAAAACTACCAAAGAATTCTGGGGTGCAATGTAGGGCTCAGTGTCAGAAAGTTGGGTCTCCGTTAGAAGTCAAGGGTCTTACCGAAGGACAATGACCCAAAGCACACATCAAAAAGCGCCCAGCAATGGTTTAAGACGAAGTGCTGGAGAGTACTGAACTGGCCAGCAATGAGTCCAGATCTAAATCCCATAGAACACCTGTGGAGAGATCAGAAAACAGCAGTTGGGAAAAGGAATCCTTTCAATCTGAGATACCTGGAGCAGTTGGTGAAAGAGTGGTCCAAAATTCCAGTAGAGAGGTGTAAGAAAATCATTGATAGTTACAGGCAGCGACTGATTTCAGTTATTTTTATCCAAGCGGTGTGCTACCAAATATTAAATTGAGGGTGCCAATAATTTTGTCAAGTCTATTTTTGGAGTTTTGTGTGGAATGTGTCAGATTTGGCTTTTTGTTTCTCTGCCTATGGTATCATACCACTACAAACAAAAGAAATAAAAATGAGAATGCCTAAACATTTGTAATTGCAACAATTTTCTGGATGAAGTGGTGCATTATATGACAGAAATACACACACACACCACCCCCCCCCCCCCTCTGTTAAGTACTTCACACCGAAATGAGAGAAATGTCTCTAGGACCATTATTTACAGTTAATTCTAAATTGAATTTTGCAGAAAAAAAATACTATGTTTGTGTGCACCTAAATTGGTGTTAAACAGAACAGTAAATGAGAGGAAATGTTTCCTCCAATCTCTCCAGTGCTTCAGGCAGCTATTAGATGACATATGTTTTAGTAGAGTAGAGGAAGGTTTAGAACTACTCTCAGAATTTTATTTCTTTCTGTGCCCCTATGAGAAAGATTTTCTCTGGTTTACTGTGCTAATGACAAGTGTCAGACAGAGGAAGTGAAGAGGAATCACAGCTCTATTGGGGAAATAGATCCCCCTTCAATCTGTTTATTAACTTTCCCCAACACAATGTCCAGTGTAATATAAAAATGGTTCCCATTTGAGAGCCAGCAGCCTACATTTTGCGCAGCTGCTGGCTGTAGATTCTGGCTTTCATTGACCGCTTTGGCCTCCAATGACAATTAGGAACCCATCAGAGTAGCTCCTGATCATATAATCACTATATCAGCTATAACATGATGATTACGTGCAGACGGAAGGCTGTATTAACAAAATAAGCCTTCAGGTGAATACTGCCACCTTCATGCTGCAGTGGGACCTGCAGTGGTGTCTATTTATTAATGTAATTTTCAGATACAATTAGGTTATTAAAAATAATACATTAATTGAAAAAAAAAATGTTTTGCACTTGTTATCCAATAATAAAAAAACTGAGTAGGGTTTATTTAAGTAGTGTACCAATAAAAACATTATCTACCCTTATACAGTTAGGTCCATATATATTTGACACAAGCACAATTTTTTTTTTTTCAGGAATTTACCAAAACATATTCAAGCTATAATTATATAATGGATATGGGCTGAAAGTGCACACTCTCGGGTTTAATTTGAGGGTATGTACATCCAAATTGGAGGAAGGGTTTAGGAATTACAGCTCTTAAGAATAGCCATCCCCCTTTTTCAAGGGACCAAAAGTAATTGGACAATTGAATCAAAATCTGTTTTATGGCCAGGTGTGGGCTACTCCTTTGTTATTTCTTCATCAATTAAGCAGGTAAAAGGTCTGGAGGCGATTCTACGTGTGGTATTTGGAATCTATTTTTTGTGAACCTACATCATGCGTTCAAAGGAGCTGTCCATGCAAGTGAAACAGACCATTGCAGGGCTTCAAAAACGAAATTCATCAGAGAGATAGCAGCAACATTAGGAGTGGCCAAATCAACAGTTTGGAGAAAGAAGAACGCACTGGTGAGCTCACCAACATAAAGTAAAGGACATCCACGGAAGACAACAGTGGTGGATGATCGCAGAATCCTCTCTATGGTAAAAGAAAACCCATCCACAACATCCAGACAAGTGAAGGTCACTCTCCAGGCATGGCTTCTAGTGGCACTGGGTCATTGGTGTTGATTCTAAGTGTGGTATTTGCATTTGGAATCTATTGCTGTGAACCTACATCATGCGTTCAAAGGAGCTGTCCATGCAAGTGAAACGGCCATTGTAAGGCTTCAAATTCAAAACAAATCCTTCAGAGATAGCAGCAACATTAGGAGTGGCCAAATCAACAGTTTGGTACATTCTGAGGAAAGAAGAATGCACTGGTGAGCTCAGCAACATAAAAAGGCATGGACATCCACTGAAGACGACAGTGGTGGATCCTCTCTATGGTAAAGGAATGCTTGGAACAGCTCATGATCCAAAGCACATGTCATCTGTAAAACATGGTGGAGGCAGTGTGATGGCATAGGCATGCATGGCTTCCAGTGGCACTGGGTCATTGGTGTTTATTGTTGATGTAACAGAAGACAGAAGCAGCCGGATGAATTCTGCAGTGTTTAGAGATACACTGTCAGCCCAGATTCAACCAAATGCAGCAAAGTTGATTGGACGGCACTTCACAGTACAAATGGACAATGATCCAAAACACAATGCAAAAGCAACCCAGGAGCTTTTGAAGGAAAGGAAGTGGAATATTCTGCAATGACAGAGTCAATCACCTGATCTCAACCCAATTGAGCATGCATTTCACTTGCTGAAGGAAAGACTAAAGGCAGAAAGACCCACAAACAAACAATAACTGAATACAGTTGCAGTTAGAGTCTGGCAAAGAAACAGGAGGAAACCCAGTCTTTGGTAATGTCCATGGGTTCCAGACCTCAGGCAGCCATTGCCAGTAAAGGATTCTCAACAAAATATTAAAAATGAACATTTTATTTATGATTATATTCATTGGTCCAATTATATTTGAGCCCCTGAAAATGGAGGAACTGTGTATAAAAATGGTTGCAGTTCCTAAAATTTGTACTTGGTAGTTCTGTTTAACCCCTTGAATTAAAGCTGAAAGTCTGCACTTCAAATTCAATTGGATGGTTTCATTTTAATTCATTCTGGTGGCATACAGAGCCAAAAGTATGAAAATTGTGCCTGTGTCCAAATATATATGGACCTAACTGAATATAAATTTAGGTAAGCAAATTACTCCTAGAGTTAATGTCAAGTTAACGACTTCGTGCTGCTCTTCTAGATTTGTCCTGGACATCTAGGCATTAATGGCCTCTGGTCACAAAAGGGTTAATACAGCTTATTGCAGTGATTACGAAGCTACCTTTTTTTTGCATTGTAAGAGAATGACGCGTTATTATCTGTGCTATAAACATCACAGATATATGTTTGTGTCTATATATTTGCAGAGGAAGGTCTGAGACTTTTTGTGGGTCCTGGAGGGAGCACCGCTCTTGGAAGCCATCATCTGCCAAATAGGTGTGTGAAACAGATTCTTTATAGCATAATAGTAGCTTAATGTGTATATAGAATATTTATTACATGTTTTCCAAAGATCACGTGCTTCTTCACAGTTGCAAGCCTGGATGCCATGTTCCAGAGAAGAAGCTATAAGCATTATTTTTGCAATCTATGTTCTATACCCTGTCTCTTTCTCTACCACTACGATCATGTGACAGTGCCACGAATGACACCTGTAAATCTCACTCCAAATGCAGTGCTTGTATCTAAGGAGCTTCATATTGTTCAGAAATTTCTGCCCATGGGCATGTTATAACATATAGATTCCTACTGGAGTCCTCATTTACAAATCACCAAATGGTAAGTGTTGCCTTCTCTTTCTTCCATTAGGGTCGGCGCTGGAGCTTATGAGCAGGTCGTAATCAAACGCTGAGAGGTCTTCAAATCTTGACTGGTTCTGTTTAAAATTTTCCTATGATCCCAGCCCAGATGGTTCAATGCCGTACAAACTTCTTATGGAACATTTTGTTGCTTGGATGTTAAATGAAGAAGAGTGCTGTCCTGCAGAAGTTTGTGGATTTGTTTTTTTTAATCCTCTATTACTATAGACGTTACAAATGTCCAGTGTATGGGTCAAAACAACACAGGTCAGCGCAAGTAACTGTGCAACACGGCTTTCAGTGTCTTGTCAAAAAATCACCCGTGATGTCAGCTTGTTTCTTATTCCACCTGACTCACTGTAATGTTGTGTTAATGTTGAATTAGAGGAGAAATTGCTACATCTGTGTGCTCTCTAATTTAAAAGTGATATCTTCAATAGGAGCTTTAATGGCAAAGCTTTGTTCAGCAGATGCGAAACGTAAGCATTGTTTAGCTGTAAGTTGGGTTTTGGCTACACAAGTGCAAGGGTCTCTTGAAGCCTGAGAATTATTATTACAATACAATTTTGGTTTATTAACTCATTGCAGCCTTGACCATTATCTTTACCCTAATACTACAGGAACATAACAGGCTTTGACAATCACTTCATGTGTCTAGTGTGTCTGCGGTAGGTAGGGCTTAAATAAGCAGTACAACAGGCTCTGCTTAAAGTATCCAAATACTTAGAATACACAGAACTAGGTAAACCTATAAACACCTTTTATGCCTTCATGTGATTACTAGAGGAAAAAAACATTTTTTTTTTAATAGTGAGAAACAGTCTCAGTTGCCTATGTTTTACCAAATGCAAAATGCTCATAAAATGATTGAAAATTGGATAAAACCTACAGAAGGTCTAAGAAGTGGCTGCATTCATATTTGGGAAGAGAAATAGGCTCTATTTTCCTATGTAGATATTTTTACCTTCCTTCCTTCCTTCCTTTTTGGTTCTAAAAATATATTTCCCAGAATAACTTACTTAGAGAAAACATTCAGGGATGAGTTGTGAAAAGTGCAAGCTTATTTTTTTTTTTTTTTTTATGGCAATAAACATTAATGAAAACAAAATAGGAATGTAGCTCAAAACATAAGGAGTAACTATATAGAGTAAACTGTGGCATCCAAATCCCAGATTTGCCGTAGTGTAATGTAGTAACACCAGTAAAAGCTGTTCTGTAATTGGTTGCTGTGGGCTCCCCCCCAAAGGTTTTTGCACATGTTAATAAATAAAAGCCTTAAGTGTTTTATAATGCACTGATTGATGCATACATTATATACATACATAGTGGGCAATTGTTGGCATTGGGTGGCCAACCCTGTGTGCTTCCTGGTTTTGGTTTGATAAAAATGTCACTGCAATAATTTTAATGAACAACAATTGCAATATACATGTAGCCATACTATACCCCAGCTGCTACTGATTACAATCTTGTATAAAGTTATATTCCATATTGGTTGAAGTGCTCGTAGCAGCTTGGATTACTGCAAATTGTTCAGATCTTGAACTCATTCCTATGGCCTTGCATGGCTTTCTTTGTGCAGCTCACTTTTCAGAGAGCCTTCCTGTGGCTTTTTAAGAGTTACCCAACTGGAACTTAGTGATTATAATCTGTGTTTGGGACCCATCAGTAAACCTATAAAAAATAACTACTTATGGGCCATATGTTTTTAAAGCATAAACTTACTAGCAAGTCATTCTTCTGGTACAGGTAATAAAATGCAAACTTTTGGTTGCTAAAGGCAGCCAGATTTTATTCCCTTTGGTTTTAATATGTAGGACTCTGAAGCATTTTAAGATTTCTTTATCCTATATGGGTAGTTCACCTTTTCAGAAAAAAATGAAAAGGTGAACTAACACCGTACACCCTCCCCACTCCCATGGTCTTTGCTGTACTTACCTTCGTAGGTGATGAGCTGTCAGTGCCCTTGCAGCCGATGTAGCGGTCCGGGGAATTGAAATCCCTGCTTTTCTCCCTCTTCTTCTACAGTGCTTTCAGAACCGATTAGAGTGATGCTCTGTACCAACACTAACCAATCAGAATTGCTTTGATTCATCCCAGAAGTGCTGCAGAATGAAGAGAGAGAAGCATGGGGAATTCAAATTCCTGGACTGCTGAAATGGCTGCGTGGGCACCCACGGAGGTAAATACAGCGGGAACTAGGAGGTACGGGGTACTAGTTCAACTTTCATTTTCTGAAAAGGTTTACACTTTAATCGTACAGTACAAGGGCACAGGGTTTGTATTCATAGACCTTGGATTATGTGAACTCCGGCAAAAACGTTTTAACATACCATCTTTATAACAGGCCTAACAAATATATCCCTGTGCAGATATACTAGATCCTTTAGGAGGACAAAAATCAAAGTGCAAAGCTCTCCGTTTCTTGGCCACAAATTAGAAATTAGACCTGTCATTTGATATGGAAGCTGGTAAATTTGGTCATTGCTTTTTGCACTGTGATGTTATATGAATCTCTGGATGTCTTACCTATCTGCCTAGCTCTAGTTTTTGTTTTTTAATCAGGCACCTACAGTAAAAATGCAACTGTCCTTGTTCAATAACTTGTGCCAGTAACAACAGATTACAGGACCAAGTATAGGTCTTCCATTGTAGAAGAATAGTGTTCTCTTGCACTACATTATCCAGGCTTTTTGAATAAAACAAATAGTGCAGACTGCAGTAAAGCACACCTACCGACCTAAATTAATTTTTACTAAAGTGATTGGTTGCTGCACTGTGCACATCTTTGTTGCTTTTTGCACTACTTATCCAGGTAGCATAGCATTCTAGATGTAGAAATCTGCATATTTTGACATGTTTACCCCTGCCAGCTGATCAGTGCATGCCCAGAATTAGGTGTTGGTCCTATTGAGAACAACAGAGTCTGTGCAGAAGTAGTAGACAGGGATACCAGGAGCTCTGGATCGGGATCACAAAGGCATTTTCATTTCACCTCCAACCCCCAGTCTAGAGAGCTGTGCTTCCTGGACCTATCCTTTTTATTAATACTGATTAATTGCATTTTCCCTGACAGCATTGCATGGTTTGTTTTTAACAGTTCTGTAACATTCTGAATATTTACTTGCTGATGTTTACAATCTAAGTCTTTAGCAATATGGTTTTTTTTTTTAGGATACATTTGAAATAGATATTTAGCATAGTGTGTTTTAGGTTGAAGAATATTAAACTGTTTCTTTTGTATTGCATTTACTATGTGTTTAATGAATTTAATATACTTGTATCAAAACAATGACTTTATAGAGGGATGTGACTTATTTTGAAAAAGAGAGTCAACATTTCATTTATGGTGCAATTTTGTCCTCAGTTTGTAAAGTGATATTTTTATACAGTTACTGATTTTATTGTATTAATGTGTTTTATTTTCTGAGCCTTTGGAAAATATAAGTGAAATAAGCATGTCCTACGCCTAGGCTGCTATAGCAGTAGTAGAAGAAAAATGCTCTTATATTGTTTTATACAAATCTGTTACTAGAAAGCTATTTTTATTATTGAATTTGCCCATCCATAGAAATATAAGATTTGATGTTAAGCTTCCATAGTCCAGAAAGTCAGCCATTAGCTTTAGCTTTGGACTGTTCCAGTGGGGAGCTTGGGTACTCAGTGGAGATGGGTCCTAGTGCACCCAACAGAACTTCTGTAGGGAGATTTGTGTTTTCAAACAGCCGTCTAATAGATACCACCCTTCACATGAGAGTACATAGAAACATTTGCATGGGACAGAGCTGGAGAATTACTTTGTGAGTAAATAGGACTCAATATCTATAGTGTTGAATATGTGCTCTGTCCGGCTCCATGACCATTATTTTTTCTTGGTCAGAAAACACTAGTCTGAAGATTATTGCATTCACCAAGCCTCTTTGGGGCAGTTACATCTATAGTGTAGGTTGCCTTGCCCCAGCCCCTGCTGTCAGTCTTATTCTCACATGCCCCAATCCAGCACGATAGTTGCTTGCAGTAATCTTTTGAGCCAGGCAACAAGTGTGCTGTACATTTTTTATTCTCTCTTATGGAGAGTAAACATCACATGCGCACAGACTTCCAAACAGCTTTGCAGTTTCATGGGTGATATTACGGTAGAGGGCAGGTTAATATAAGATTGGCAAGACAACCTGCATTATAAGTGTAACGTACCCAAACTTCATATTCCTGAAGTATTTAAAGCATCCATCATACTCTGAGTATTGAAAATAGATCATTATGGGAATGCCAGGTGTAGCTTTACAAGATTTTCACTTGTTTAAAGCTACAACAGGGACTTTTAAGATCCATATCCATCACTCACCAACTGGAAGGTTTTAAGAATGACACTTAAAACTGGTTTCAAAGCTTGTAGATTGTAATACTCTTCAGAATAGCATTTACATGCATAGATTACACAATGCCCTTGTGGAAATGATGCCTTGGAAAGCAGCCTTGAAGCATTTTTCTTAGGATTGTTAAGTATTGGTTGAGTTGGGACAGATTTTAGTGTTCTCTGAGAATTGGGGACCCAATTCATGTAGTCATTCATGAAATCCAACAAGAACATGACAACATGTGTTAAATGTATCTTAGACAAACTTATACTGCCAATGAATGGAGTACAGTAACTCCTCTCTTACATGATAATGATTAGAAAAAGTGTCTGCCTCTGCTGTTTATGTGCAATAATTAGTTGTTCAAGTATGCAGTCAACTGAGATCCTTTTAACAGGTGAAGTTATTAGAGTCCAGCTCCAGTAAAAATTTTTCTTTTTTTTTTTTAATAGTGGAGAGGACCTCTGTCAGGTTTTCATCCTCTGGCTGCCCACTGGGAAGATTCCACCTCATTTTTGCTGTCCTAGGAACCTCTGTGTAGTCGGGAAGTAATATGTGATGAGAATGTTCCCCATATAAGGACCCAGAGTGTAAAAAAAAAAAAAAAAAAAAAAAAAGTGCTCCAACACACCTTATTCTATCCTAAAATTTAAAAAATAGTCCATGGTTGGATGATCATATGCATTGGGAAATGGCTTTGATGCTAAAAAAAAATAAAATAAAAGTCTATAGGGTTGATTTCCTAAAACTAGAGAGTACAGAATCGGGTGCAGCTCTGCATAGGAACCAATCGGCTTACTTTTTTTTTTTTTTTTCCTGCCAAAGCTTAGTTAAACCACTTGAGGTTGGAAGCTAAATGGCTACCATGCACAGCTGCACCAGATTTTGCACTTTCCAGTTTTAGGCTGGGTTCTCACTTGCTGGCTGATTACAGGAAGAGATCACAACCACCTGCAGCCGAATTGTGTTGCTTTTGAGAGACACATGGGGCTACCATTCATTCTAAATGGCACCCCTACCCATCTCAGCCCACAGCACGTTTAGTCAAAAAGACCATGCGGTTTCCTTGCAGCTGCATTTTTGAAAAGGTGCATGTACCTTTTTCCTGCAGAAAACGTGGCACAGCTGCCCTTTCAAATGAATGGGCTTCTGTGCCCAAGCAAACACAGGCCGCATGGGCCGCAATAGTGTGAACCTTAGTAAATCAACCTCTATACCTTTGTATCAAAAAAAGAACTAATTTTATTCCACAGACATGTTACATATGATAATAAAAAGCCTAGTTTGGTGCACATGAGCCATGTCGGCACAAGCTGTACACTCAGAACATCACCAGTAGTGGAGTATATGCCCCATGTTAAAAACCAAAACTCTCCAGTGTTCACAGGATGACATGGGTCAGGTTTTCTTTATTGGTATCCCATTTGAAGAGATTTCCCCTCATTTCTACTGGTGATAGTAGGTCAGGGGGACAAGAAATGTTGGGAAATCCCCCCCCCCCCCACCACCACCAAAAAAAAAAAAAAAAAAAGATATTTGCTGGAAATGGGTTTTAAGGTGACCCTGTCACTACATCAAACAAACTTACACTAGAGCCAGCCTATAAAAAAAATACCTGCCTGTCTGCAAGCCCTATCTTTGATATTTTGAAGAGAAACAGCTGCTACTGGGAGTCAGCACCTCTGGGTGTGCCAGATCCCTTGTCCTTTCCCTTTTGCACTGTAAGTTCATCTACCACATTATTAGTGACTTGGCAGTGGCACCAGAACATTCAGAGATGAACCAAGCATTGGACACTCCCGGAAGAGTCACATACCAGCGGCAGCAAAGATCTTCAAGACAACAAAGATGAGTCACTGTCTGCCAGAAAAGTATATATTCTTTTTCTTCTTCCAGAGCCTGGCTTTAGTTTTTTTGGAAATTAATAAGGAATGAGCAAGCACGACTTGCAGCCAATGTTTCCGACCAACTTACCACTATAATAAACTTGTTAATTTTATATAAATTTAGGAATAAAAGCATACAGAGCTGGGGGGGGGGGGGTGTTGGGGGGCACACATCTCTCGGGAGGCTGACGTGTCAAATTAAAGTCTTTTCAATGACTAATGCAGACAGCAGAGATATCAGAGGATCTAGCTGCAGCTGTACACACATTGTGTGCATGCAGCTAATTTCTCTCCTGGCAAGAATCACTGATTCTTGCTAGCAGCCACCCAAAATATTCAATGAGAAAAGTCCCTGGTGTGGGGGCTGCAGCAGGTGGGTGGACCTAGGGACTTGCCACATTTGGATTAATCAGCCCTTTTAGATATATGGCAGTATATTTCACTAAACATATTTGAAAAAAAAAAAATATATATATAACTAAATATATGATATGAATATTTTTTTTTTAACACATGCACCACAATCTAGGTGGACTTTAAGCTTTAATTTAAAATTCCTTCATTTCCCTTAAATGTAAGGGTTATTCATTTTAAAATAGAAACCTTTTCTGTGAAGAAATATATTGTTCAACAGAAATTCAGAAAGCGCTTTATAATTGCTTATATGAAAATGTTCTTCTCCAGTATTGGGCATTTACATGTCAGTTTTAGGTTTTGTTATGTACATGTGAGCTCAACCTTGTGAAAACAAATAAAGTCTTATATTCACTGCTGTAGGTCTTGTCTATATCAGTCCAGTGTATTCCATTTGCTTTTCTCCTTTACCATTTTTGTGCACATTGGTAAATAGTCACATATAATTTACAAACACACACATAAAGAAAATGATTATTTGAAAAGCGATACTACTCCCTATAACGGCAAAAAAAAATTCTTTTGGATTTTGAGTTACACCCTAGGGTTCCTTCAGAAGTTGCTAGGGGTTCCTTAAGCAATGAACAATTTCAGCCTCTTAGAAAATTAACTATTGACACCGATAACCATTTCAGTTATCTGTACAGAGGGCAAAGGAGCATTATTCCCAGTGACCATCATGCTAATGTACCATGAGCTGTAGATGTAAATATCAGGGATTCCCTGAGACTGGAAAGTTATTTCAAGGGTTCCTCCATGGTTAAAAAATTGAGGAAGGAACTTTAAGTTATCCTGCTGCCTACAGGAGGATTGGACCCTGGGGGGGTTGGGGGGGGTGAGAGACAGGCAACCGGGGACTGCCTGCAGCTCAAATAGCCAGCTGTGAGACCTTAGTCACAAAGCGGTCATCAGAGAAGGGTGAAACATACACCTGGTAGAATTTGGGTAATGTGTATACAGAAGAACAGGTGACCGCCAAAGACCAGGAGACACTCTCAAATCTAGTAGAGTGCGTCTAAGAGGCGATGGTGAATTATCGGTCTATGGTGGTTACATTATCCATGTAATTTGTTGATCATCTATAAGCCCAAGTTTTTTTTTTTTTATTGGGGAATTACTTATTCTACAATGACACATATCTCTAAAATGCAACTGTGTTTAATATGAACCTGTGAACTGTTATTTTGCTGATGATATAACAAAATACACACACACACACACACACACACACACACACACGTTTGCATGCCCTTGCTATCAATTTTTACAAGATTCCCTGTGCTTTTAGAGTTCACCCCACTCCCAAAAACATCAGTAATCCATGACCATGCATCACGGTGGGGATTGTATTCCTGTTGCTGTTGACCCCTCTCCAAACATATCACTTATAGTTGTGACCATAAAGCTCTATTTTGGTCTTGTCACTCCAGATTACAGTGTGCCAGAAACTATGAGGCGTGTCAAGGTGTTGTCGGGCATATTGTAACCAGGCTTTTTTTCTTTTTTTTTTTTCTGGCATTGGCACAGTAAAGGCTTCTTTCTGGGAACTTGACCATACAAATAATTTTTTGTTCAAGTATCATTGTATTGTGCTCCTTGAAACAACCACACTCTTTTTCCAGAGCAGCCTGTGTTTCTCCTGAAGTTACCTGTTGGTTTTTCTTTGTATCCCGAACAATTCTTCTGGTAGTTGTGGCTGCAGTCTTTCTTTGTCTACCTTACCTTAGCTTGGTAACGAGATCCCTGAATTTTCCACTTCTTAATAAGTGATTGAACAGTACTGACTGGCATAAGACTTTGGATATCTTTTTATATCATTTTCTAGCTTTATAAAGTTCTGTTACATTGCTATGCAGGTCTTTTGACAGTTCTTTCCTGCTCCCCATGGCTCACTATCTAGCCTGCCCAGAATTAACAAACTCATTGACTATTTATACATACACTAATTGCAATTTAAAAAGCCACAGATAACCTTTAATTGCAATTTTAACCTGTGTGTGTCACCTTGTATGTCTGTACCAAGGCCAAACATTCCAGGGTATGTAAACTTTTGATCGGGGCAATTTGGGTGATGTCTGTTAGCATTATGATTCTAAAAAAGCAACCAAAATGTCATTATATGATCACTATGCTTAAATAAAAGTTTTTTGGAATGATCAGTCATATTTTCAAT
Source organism: Staurois parvus (assembly GCF_062004578.1). Lineage (NCBI taxonomy): Eukaryota > Metazoa > Chordata > Amphibia > Anura > Ranidae > Staurois > Staurois parvus. Next base: position 9,760,102 of record NW_028318198.1, read on the forward strand.
ATCAATCCCAACAAGCACAATTTTGTATGTATATATATATATATATATAGAGAGAGAGAGAGAGAGAGAGAGAGAGAGAGAGAGAGAGAGAGAGAAAGAGAGAGAAAATATTAAAGGAACACATGAGATCTCAATGGGGAAAAATATTGTGCTGGATATCTATACTGATATTGACTGGGTAATGGGTTAGAAACGTAAGGATGCTCCATAGTTTGATGGAAATGAAAATGATCAACTTACAGAGGACTGAATTCAAAGACACCCCGAAAATCAATGTGAAAAAAGTATGCAGCAGGCTAGTCCATTTTGCTGAAATTTCATTGCAGCAACTCAAAATGGTACTCAGTAGTTTGTATGGCCCCCACGTGCTTGTATGCATGCAAGACAATGTCAGGGCATGCTTCTAATCAGTCAACGGATGGTGTTCTGTGGTGTTTCCTCCCAGATCTGGACCAGGGCATCACTGAGCTCCTGGACAGTGAGGTGCAACCTGGTGGCATTGAATGGACCGAAACATGATATCCTAGAGGTGTTTTATTGGATATAGGTCAGGTGAGTGTGGGGGCCATTCAGTGGTATCAATTCCTTCATCCTCCAGGAACTGCCTGCATACTCTCGCTACATGAGGCTGGGCATTGTCGTGCACCAGGAGGAACTCAGGACCCACTGTACCAGCGTAGGGTCTGACAATGGGTCCAAGGATTTCATTCCGATACCTAATAGCAGTCAGGGTGCCATTGTCTAGCCTGTAAAGGTCTGTGCGTTCCTCCATGGATATGCCTCCCCAGACCATCACTGACCCACCACCAAAACGGTCATGCTGAACAATGTTACAGGCAGCATAACGTTCTCCATGGCTTCTCCAGACCCTTTCACGTCTGTCACGTGCTCAGGGTGAACCTGCTCTCATCTGTGAAAAGCACAGGGCACCAGTGGCGGACCTGCCAATTCTGGTGTTCAATGGCAAATGCTAATCAAGCTATATGGTGCTGGGCAATGAGCACAGGTCCCACTAGAGGACTTCAGGCCCTTAGGCCACCCTCATGAAGTCTATTTCTGATTGTTTGGTCAGAGACATTCACACCAGTAGCCTGCTGGAGGTAATTCTGTGGGGCTCTGGCAGTGCTCATCCTGTTCCTCCTTGCACAAAGGAGCAGATACTTGTCCTTCTACAGCCCTGTCCAGCTCTCTTAGAGTAAATGCCTGTCTCCTGGAATCTCCTGCATGATTTTGAGACTGCTGGGAGACACCGCAAACCTGGCAATGGCACATATTGATGTGCTATCTTGGAGGAGTTGGGACTGTCTGTGCAACCTCTGTAGGGTTCTCGTATCACCTCATGCTACCACTGACCCTAGCCAAAATCAAAACTAGTGAAAAGATGAATGAGGGGGGAGGTCCGTGACCTCCATCTGTAAAACCATTCCTGTTTTGGGGGTAGTCTCATTGTTGCCCATCTAGTGCACCTGTTGTCAATTTCATTAACACCAAAGCAGCTGAAACTGATCAACAACCCCCTCTGCTACTTAACTGAGCAGATCAATATCCCAGGAGTTTAATTGACCTGATGCTATACTCTGATTAAAAAGTGTTCCTTGAATTTTTTTGAGCAGTATATAAGTACAAGCATTTCTTATGTGTCACAGGCTTTTATTGACAACTGACAATTACATTAAGTTTATGCAAAGAGTCAATATTTGCAGTGTTTACCCTTCTTTTTCAAGACCTCTGAAATTCGCCCTGGCATGCTGTCAATCAACTTCTGGGCCATACCCAGACTGATGGCAGCCCATTCTTGCATAAGCAATGCTTGGAATTTGTGGGGTTTTTTTTTACCACAAGTTCTCAATGGGATTAATGTCAGATGAGTCAGGTGCTCCTGCTGGAAAAGGCATTGTTAGTCACCAAACTGTTCTTGGATGGTTGGGGGAAGCTGCTTTCGGAGGATGTTTTTTTATAATTCTTTATTCATGGCTGTGTTCTTAGGCAAGATTGTGAGTGAGCACACTCCTTTGGCTGAGAAGCAACACCACACACATGAACGGTCTCAGGATGCTTCACTGTTGGCATGACACAGGATTGATGGTAGCGCCCACCTTTTCTTCTTTAGACAAGGTTTTTTCTGGATACCCCAAACAATTGGAAAGGGGATTTATAAGAGAGGGGACTTAACCCCGGTCCGCAGCAGTCTAATCTCTGTACCTTTTGTAGAATATCAGTCTGTCCCTGATGTTTTTCCTGGAGAGAAGTGGCTTCTTTGCTGCCCTTCTCAATACCCGACCATCCTCCAAAAGTCTTTGCCTCACTGTGCGTGCAGAAGCACGTTTTGCTTAGATTAAAAATACCTTTGCCTTTTACATCTTTCTCTTTTTTGGGTTTGTTGACCCTCTTGCCTCCCCTCTTTCCTCTATTAGAGCGCTTCTTTTGCACACACGTCCTTCCCCTAAAAAAAAAAATGAACCAGTGTCTGTTCATTATTGTGTTGTTCCTCGTGGTGGTGATTAAGGTCATATGGAGGTGGTAGGGCATTATTGATGTCCCTAAATTGTTGGGTTGGAGGCCTATATACTGAGTTCCTCCCATTAGTTTGCCTGCATGGTGTACCTCTATTTGCCTTCGGTGAAAAATATTGTGCATTTGGTTTAAAACCATTACGTGACCCCACATAATCACCAGCAAGGTTTCCACCGGCAACATTAACAAGTCTCCTGTACTGATTTCCCCTGTACCCTTGTTTGGGATACCAATCATAATTTCTTGAACCGATATTGTTATCAGCTAGGGAATGTAAAGGTTCATACCTATTAACTGGTATATTATACTCTTCCATGTATTGCAGTCTTATTGGTGATCTATACTGACTACGTTCTTAAAATGCTGCTGTGGTGGACCAATTAACTTATGGGGATTCCTCTGGGGTCTAGGAGTTTGTGGAAGAGTATTTACTGGAGGTGTGGGAATATTTGATATTTCCTCTTTCATCACTTGCCATTTAAATACACGATGTTCCAGATAATCCTTATGGTCTTGTGCATGTTTATTTCTCTGTTCTTTTTCAATACTTTCCATCAATAACTTAACCTCCCTAGCGGTCCGATTATGTCCATATTTCTGTGCTCAAAGCGGTACTTTTTTTGCATGGAAATATGTTTTTTGTTTTTTTTTGTAGGCGTGTAATTTTTTGGAATAACTCACTGAAATCTGTCCGAACAAGTCTAGTAAACATCCCGGCTATGTTAAAATTTGAAACACGAAATCATAATTTAATAAATCATAAAAAATATAATAATTTAATTCAATAATCAAATCAAAAACACTGAAATTTGAAATATAGCGCCAAGTTCGCACATCACTGAGCAAAGTCGCAAAATCATTTTCAGTGTCTGACAAATTTCCCCACGAATCATTATCACTCAATTCTGCATATGGTTCTAATTTACTATCACTGTTCTCTAGCTGGTCTAAAACCGATTTTGACCTAAAGGGACGCTTTTTGAACGCCATGGACATTTCTCAGCTTCCAGGCAGAAAGAACAGTAAAAATGTAGGCAGGGCACAGGACAAAGCACTAGGGAAAAAATGTATGTGAAATGGTTTGATACAGTAATGGTTTACTGTTATTTTAGTGAATGTCACTTTTTGTCATTTTCAAATTTCCTGCCGTTCCGTTCCCAAGTTGCAGGGGATGGAACCCAGAAGACAAATGCCGGCAGACATTACAGGGGACACTGCAGGAGGGACATTGTGGAAGCGCAGGACAAGGTAAGAGAAGAACAGATCCCGGATTCCGATTCGTATTCCTCTTTTTCCTTAAATGGAGTGAGTTTTTCTCGCACCTTATTTATCCCATTATCTAGATGGATTAGTTTTTTCTTTTTTCTGAGTATCAAAAACTTTAATAGATCTAGGCCCGCAGTATTGAAGAACTGAAACTACGCTGCAGCACTGTTTATATCTTCAGTTTCAGGAGATACCTCCCCCCTTAAAGATCGTGGAACCATCTGTTCCTTGATATATTTATCAAGAAAAGAAATGTCCCATAGGGTTCTTATTTCTGCTGAAGTCAGATTTTGCAAATTAATGAATAAGCCTTTTAAATCATCTGTGTCCTGATCGATGGTAAACACATCAGATATGCCCACCCTCATTTATCTTACTTCAAATACATCCGCCATAATGAGTATTGTACCAGTGATAAAATATATATAAAAACAACTATAGTGACAAAAGCAGCTCCAACTAAAATTAGTAAAAACAACTTGAAAGCACAGAGAGATAAGTGAGCGCTGGAGTCAAATGAGCTGCTGAAACACCAAAAGGTACCAAAAAAACCCTCCAAAGTATCAATATAAAAATAAAATCATCATGGATAAGGATAATTACGTGCAGGAAGTGTATAATATCCTTAATGATAGAGAAACCTATCACCCGTTACAAAAAGATCCTTTGGGTCAAGTCAGGAAATCCCTTAAAGCAATTATCCTGAAGGGTTATCAGGACAATATTATCAATAAGAAGGAAAAAGAGTTTCTTTGCCCTTCGGCCCCAAGACTGCCTGTACTCTATATACTTCCAAAGATCCATAAGAACCCCAGTAACCCTCTGGGTGTGTGAATAAATAGACCACTTCTTGCAACCATTGGTGACAAAATCCCCATCATACCTCAGGGACACCAAGCAAATCCTTTACGATATTAAAGATTTAACCATTGAACCCACAACATTTTTAGTTACAGCAGATGTGGCATCCCTATATATAAATATTAAGCATTCAGATGGGATGCAAGCGGTGGAGTTTTATTTAGATGATTTTAGGGAGATGCCTGTTTTACAGAGTTTTTATCTTGCAGCTTTTAGAATTTGCAATGACCAAAAATTATTTTTGGTTTGATGGCAAATTTTATTTACAAACCAAGGGAGTTGCTATGGGAGCAAAATTTGCTCCCAGCCTGGCCAATTTATTTATGGCCAGGTGGGAGGAGGATTATTTATGCCAGAGAATGGCCAGAACTTTTTTTCTACAGAAGATACATAGATGATATCTTGTTAATCAGGAAAGGGGAGGAGCAGGCGCTCATAAATTTTTTTAGCACTTTAAATAATACCATGAACATAAAGCTCACCTATGAGTACAGTACACTAAGCATTCATTTTTTAGACTTAACCTTATCCTTAACCTTAACCAGGGAGGGGCTATTATTACCAATCCTTTTTTGAAGAAATGGATCGTAATAGTTATATTCTAGTGAACAGTTGTCACCATCTGGCATGGCTTTCCAACATTCTGAAAGGCCAATTCTTAAGAATTAGGAGAAATTGCACTGAACTGGATACATACTATTCTCAGGCTTCTATCCTGAAGGATAGGTTTGTGGAAAAGGGTTATAATGAATCCACACTTTTATATGCACTTTAAAATCAGTGGCTAATATGGATAGAGATATGATCTTGAGTGATTCTATTAAGCAGAGGCAGTCTAAGGTGTGCCCCTTTGTTACCACTTTTTCCACCCAACACAAGGCTGTTACAAAGATCATTAACAATAACTGGAAAATTCTTAAGGCCGATCCGATATTAGCAAAAATCTTACCAGACACCTGAAATCACCTTCAGAAAAGCTATGCCTTTGAGGAATAAAATAGCCCCAAATATAATCAACCCCCCATCTATTACATCATCTTTCAATGACATGGTGGGATTTTTTTCGTGCAATAAGTGTGTGATATGCATATGTAGTAAAAACAGAGGTCTTATGATGTTGGCAGCTGCATTACATGTAACAGCAGATATGTAGTTTACCTGCTACAATGCCCATGCAAGAAACAGTATATAGGCTGCACTACAAGGAGGTTGAGGGATCGCCTGCGCGAGCATGTATATAAGTGAGGCTATGAAGATCACTCCCTCTCAAAACACTACCGGATATGCCATAAGAGAGACCCATCATCTTTGACTTTTATGGGGATTGATATTATACAAACTCACTGGAGGGGGACCAATAAAAGAAAGGCGGTGTCCCAATTAGATTCCAAGTGGATTTTTGGGAACTATGCACCCTAGAGGACTCAACATTAACATGGACATAAACTGCTTTATTGATAATAGTTGAAACGTTGCACCCTCCTTTTTTATCTGTTTACCTTTTTTATGTGCGCCTTTGTATTTCATGTTTTTATATATTTTTTTTTATATACAGTGGGGCAAAAAAAGTATTTAGTCAACCACCTATTGTGCAAGTTCTCCCACTTAAAAAGATGAGAGAGGCCTGTAATTGGCATCATAGGTAGACCTCAACTATGAGAGACAAAATGAGAAAAAAATCCAGACAATCACATTGGCTGATTTGGAAAGAATTTATTTGCAAATTATGGTGGAAAATAAGTATTTGGTCACCTACAAACAAGCAAGATTTCTGGCTCTCACAGACCTGTACCTTCTTCTTTAAGAGGCTCCTCTGCCCTGCACTCATTACCTGTATCGATGGCACCTGTTTGAGGTTGTGGACAGGTGTCTTTTATACTGCTAACAAGTTCAAACAGTCACACTCCAAACTCCACTATGGTGAAGACCAAAGAGCTAGGCAAGCAGCTTGGTGTGAACAAATCAACTGTGGGAGCAATAATTAGAAAATGGAAGACATACATGACCACTGATAATCTTCCTCGATCTGGGGCTCCACACAAGATCTCACCCCGTGGGGTCAAAATGATCACAAGAACGGTGAGCAAAAATCCCAGGACCACACGGGGGGGACCTAGTGAATGACCTGCAGAGAGCTGGGACCAACGTAACAAAGGCTACCATCAGTAACCCACTACGCTGCCAGGGACTCAGATCCTGCAGTGCCAGACGTGTCCTCCTGCTTAAGCCAGTACATGTCCGGGCCCATCTGAAGTTTGCTAGAGAGCATTTGGATGATCCAGAAGAGGATTGGGAGAATGTCATATGGTCAGATGAAACCAAAATAGAACTGTTTGGTAGAAACACAACTCGTCGTGTTTGGAGGAGAGAGAATGCTGAGTTGCATCCAAAGAACACCATACATACTGTGAAGCATGGGGATGGCAACATCATGCTTTGGGGCTGTTTCTCCGCAAAGGGACCAGCACGACTGATCCATGTACAGGACAGAATGAATGGGGCCATGTATCGTAAGATTTTGAGTGCAAACCTCCTTCCATCAGCAAGGGCATTGAAGATGAAACGTTACTGGGTCTCTCAACATGACAATGATCCCAAACATACCGCCCGGGCAATGAAGGAGTGGCTTGGTAAGAAGCATTTCAAGGTCCTGGAGTGGCCTAGCCAGTCTCCAGATCTCAACCCCATAGAAAACCTTTGGAGGGAGTTGAAAGTCCATGTTGACCAGCGACAACCCCAAAACATCACTGCTCTAGAGGAGATCTGCATGGAGGAATGGGCCAACATACCAGCAACAGTGTGTGCCAACCTTGTGAACACTTATAGGAAACATTTGACCTCTGTCATTGCCAACAAAGGATATATAACAAAGTATTGAGATGAACTTTTGATATTGACCAAGTACTTATTTTCCACCATAATTTGCAAATAAATTCTTTCCAAATGTGATTGTCTGGATTTTGTTTCTCATTTTGTCTCTCATAGTTGAGGTCTACCTATGATGCCAATTACAGGCCTCTCTCATCTTTTTAAGTGGGAGAACTTGCACAATTGGTGGCTGACTAAATACTTTTTTGCCCCACTGTATATATTTTTACATTTTTTTTACACATCTTTACATTTTATATTCTTATCCCCATTTTACCTTCCCTTTTTAGCTGATTTTACTCCCATCCTGGTCATTGCGAATTTAAGGTTTATTCTATTCTATTTTGTTTAATAAAGTATAATCATTCATTTATCCTATTTTACTCAGGTGTTTTATACTATTGTATATGTTGAATAGTTTCATCTGACTTTTGTTTGAATCGACTGACCTACATATTTACAGTTACCTATATGTATTCCGCTTTTACTATATATATTGATATTAATCAATTATGTATTTATCTTATATTCGTGCCACTATTTTTCACCAGTTTTTATAATATATGTATGCATCCACTTTGATGCGTGAATCATTGAACAAATTATATGTAAGGCGTTCATTCAGTTTAGCCTTACATGTTTGGATACTTGGGATGTAGCGCGCATGCGCTGTGGCTATTCCCTTAGGGGTTGTTATTTAGGTTGAATATACTGTTCCCATCTTCACTATGCTATTACCTATATTGAGCATATTCACCTTGATATCCATTAAATGTGTTTTTGAGTGATCATAACGATCTTTACACTCCCTGGTGATCTAGATGGCACTTATTGTGTTTTTTCCTCCATGAAAATGGCGCCTGCGCATGCGCCGTTGTCTATCTAAAACAAAATGACGCTCGATATGGAGACATTGGTCTCCAGCAAAATGGCACGCATGAAATGTGCATGCGCCATTTTTACTATATATACACGCTGTGAGATGTCAGATGCTGTAGGCACACCCCCTATGATTATGTGCAATAGCACAAAACGTGTCAGCAAGGAGCTACAGCATCGTGATGTCACGCCGCTGGCACCACGTGGGTCCCGGCGGCCATCTTGGATCTCTGTATATGGTCAGTGATTTCTGTTCTGTTCCCTATACATCTGCATTTGTGTTGGAATAAACATACACCTCTTAAAACGGTATCACACTGTTGGCCTCCTCTTTTTGGGCTCCTTGTGAGCGTCTGACAACCCACAGAGCTGCACGAGGAGCGGTAGAGCCATTGCTGACAGCAGAGGAAGCAGTGAGGGGACATCAGACCAGACCATACTCACCTTTAAAGGGGCCTCCAGTTGATCTACTGAGAGTGTTCTCTCTAAATGCACTAATTGATTGCGCATCTGGTGAGTGCGCAGTCTTTACACCATTGGTCATATCACCATATTACCGGATAGAACACCAATTGAGGATCACTATCAGACCTTCTACACATTCATCTTTGGACATTATAATCAGTTTTTCAGCACTTTATCAAGCACTGTTGGTCACTATACAGTGACAGAGTTGTACGTTATCACTAAGTCACTTTATTTTGTTGATATATGAGCACCTTATCACTGGTCACTTTACTGAATGTTCTCTCCTTTATATATAATCGATATTTATTGATATGTGGATATGAAATTTTGATACTGGATAACTTTAGGATTTTAGCGCTGCACCCTTCTTACACTGGAAACCATGCATGCCCATGCCATCACACTGCTTCCACCATGTTTTACAGATGATGTTGTGTGCTTTGGATCATGAGCTGTTCCAAGCCTTCTCCACATGTTTTTCTTCCCGTCATTCTGGTACAGATTAATCTTAGTTTCATCTGTCCAAAGAATGCTTTTCCAGAACTGGTCTGGCTTCTTTAGATGATTTTTGGCAAAGTCTAATCTGGCTTTCTATTCTTCAGGCTTAAGAATGGTTTGCACCTTGTGGTGAACCCTCTGTATTTGCTCTTGTGAAGTCTTCTCTTGATTGTGGACGTTGACAATGATATGCCCACCTCCTGGAGGGTGTCCTTCACCTGACTGGATGTTGTGAATGGGCTTTTCTTTACCATAGAAAGGATCCAGTGGTGGATGATCACAGTCTTCCATGGACGTCCATGCCTTTATATTTTGTTAAGCTCACCAGTTTGTTCTTCTTTCCTCAGAATGTACCACACTGTTGATTTGGCCACTCCTAATGTTGCTGCTATCTCTCTGATGGATTTGTTTCCTTTTTGAAGCTTTGCAATGGCCTGTTTCACTTGCATGGACAACTCCTTTGAATGCATGATGTAGGTTCACAGCAATAGATTCCAAATGCAAATACCGCACTTCGAATCAACTCCAGACCTTTTACCTGCTTAATTGATGAAGAAATAATGAAAGAGTAGCTCACACCTGACCATGAAACTTCTTTTGAGTCAACTCTCCAATTACTTTTGTTCCCTTGAAAAAAAAGGGATGGTTGCTCTTAAGAGCTGTAATTCCTGAACCATTCCTCCAATTTGGATGTACATACCCTCAAATTAAACCTGCGAGTGTGCACTTTCAGCCCATATCCATTATATAACTATAGCTTGAATATGTTTTGGTAAATACCAGAAAAAAAACTAAAATTGTGCCTGTGTCCAAGTAGATATGGACGTACTTGTAGTTATATTTCTTTGGCAGTACATAAAGCTTCTTTCCTTATTCATTACTATCCTTGTCTGTGAATCCCTTTTTGTGCAAAGCAATGACTGCACGTTTCCTTGCAGGAAACCATGGTTAACAGAGCAACAACAATGATTTCAAGAACCACCCTCCTTTTAAAGCTTCCAGTCTGTTAATCTAACTCAATCAGCATGACAGAGTGATCTCCAGTCTTGTCCTCACCGACACCTGTGTTAACGGCAGAATCACTGACATGATGTCCTTTTGTGTCGGGGCTGAAAGGTAGTGGATATGTTTTTTGGGATTAGGTTTCATTTTCATGGCAAAGAAGGACTTTGGAATTAAATGCAACCCATCTGATCACTCTTCGTAACATGGAGTATATGCAAATTGCAATCGTAAAAACTGAGGCAGCAGACTTTGTGAAAATTAATATTTGTGTCACTCAAAACTTTTGGCCACAGTTGTAGGTTACATCTCAGTTAAATTAACACTTCAAACTGATAGGTTGAGCTCTGTACTTTATTGTACAATTTCAACTATACAAAAAGCTATTTACAAAAACAATTATAATACATTTGTGCTATATGCCTCATCTTGCCCTGTAAAATATAAAAAAATTAGCTTGATACATATTTAAAAATATTCCAGTTCCAGTGAAACGGGTTCAGATGGGCAAACCAAAGGTTGACATGACCAGCTGGATGGCTTGCAAAGGGTCCACAATCTCCCTCATATTATCTTTCCTGAGCACCCAGTCAGGCTTGATTCTGGAAAGAAAATTATGAAAGTACAGTGAGAAATTCATCTTGCACAGTTAAATGCATTAAGATTATGGCTACAGGAAAACTCTGTTGTGTATTTACAACATTTAAACATTAACATTTGAAGCATGAAGAGAGGACCCACCACCATGCAAGTGGACTGAAACAGATTAATCCAGATACTGCGCTGTTTTTTATCCAAAAATGACTAACACTCAAACCAGGCTTACATTAGACTTCTATGACATGACATGTTCCAATTGGGTGGCATGAACAAAGCAAATATATTTTATTAAAGGATAAGTTCACATTTGGGAACATGTTACATCTTCCACCCGTTTTTAGGGTAGTACGAATAACACGATCCCAATGCTGCAGCTGCCCCCCCCCCCCCCATGACTGAAGTATGGGGAGAAGTTCCCCATCCAAGCTGTCACTTTTTAAAAACAGCAAGTCCATGCGGGGCTCTGCCCACATTCTTCATTCACAGTGACTACAAGTCCCATCAGTCTTAACGGCTGTCCGCTTGTAGTTCTCAATGAACTACAAGCACCGTGGTAGTTCATTGACTCTTCCTGTCAATATATCTGCTTGCCTGTATATCCAGTATGGGCAAGCAGATATACTAACAGGTCTGCAGACCTGCATGGCACCAGTGATTTGCTAATCACCGGTGCAATGCTTTACAGGCACCTGCAACCAAAAATAATAAATGCACAATTTTTTACCTGCCAAATGTGCATTTATTATTTTCGGTCAAAAGGTGAACTTATCCTTTAAGCAATTAGCTGGACCAAAAATGGTTTTACAAATGAAAGTTAAGGTTCAGGCAAACCTTTGGTAAGTAAATCAGTAAAGAGAAAATTGTACTGTGAGAAAATGAAGGCTGTAATTGCTAACCAACTCTTTCTGAAATTGCTAGTCCCCATCATTCTTGGGTCTTTCAGATTTGCATGCTTGCCCAGATTAACGGCTCCAGACAACTAGCAATTTAAGTCTGCAATGCCAGCCTACATGGTTGTTTCATTACAAGTTTCCTTTAAAATATGAAATATTTGCCAGTCTTGTGACTCAGACACGCCTGCCACAAAGCATAGCCATTTTACCGACCATATTATTGCTGAGGTCATCAACATTTCTCTTGTCTCAGCGAGCTCCCAAAATCAGACTGACAGCACTGTAAAAGGAATGACTTGACCAGCTCACAGTACTAATCCACTCTCTTCCAGTCTAAATTCTGCTGTGCAGTAGTAAATCACACACAAAAAAAAAAAAAAAAAAAGAGAAAATGCCACCAAAGATAGGCGTGGTAACCTTATATGCCTGGGTGGTCATTACCTACTTTGGTAGTATGCGCCATGCAACTACTACTTTTCGTTTTCTGTGCAGTAGTGAAGCCTACTATTAAAAACAGACAGGTTTCCAGGAGTATATACTAGTTAAAGCTAAAAATACATTTAATTGTTTTATTAAATTAATCACTAGATCGCATACCTTTAGTTCTGTCTCTGAAAAAGGGAACTGACTACCATATACCAACTGCTAGATTAAATTTTTTTTTACAATGCAAAAATCTGACTGTAAAACCAGCCATAGATGGATCGAGTCTTGGCTAGCTCAGCAGTGACCAGTGAAGATTTGATCTATCTATTATCCATCGATCGACTTGGGTACAACGAACCTGTTCGATTTTTTTTTTCCATGAGATTACTGTGGGCAGCTATAGCTTCTATCAGTAATTGTGTTCTGCCAGCCAGGAAGGCTCCCTGTCGGCAGAACACAATACAGCTGCAAGATGGGATTCCGAGGTAGAAGGAAAGGGAAAAAAAAAAAAAAAAAAAAAACGCAATCTATGGCCTGCTTAAGCTGTGTACCCATGCTGACAACTTTTATTATACAAATTGCTTTCTTTTAAGCCTCTAATCTGTATGTGGTATTTTCTTAAAGTAAATTAGCCGGTTATATATATCAGTGCACAGTACTACCCTATACAATTAGTCTGTACCTTGATACAATTCTTGTGTGTAAAGGTGTGGTCTGGAAAGATGTGTTGCCATGAACTCGAGAACTATTCATGAGCTGTTTGCTGACATTCCGCGCTGTATCCATTTTGTGCTTCCGTGATATCAGGACATATATGCTGGAGATTCGAGTCATAGCTTTAGGAATAGTGTGAATTTCCTATGGAGAGGAAACATTCAAATTTAAACTGCCTCAAATGCAGACATAAGTGGATTACTGTAAACAATACAATATGTCAAAATGCAGAAATTACATAAATACAACACAGCCAACAACCTCTGAAGTAGGGCCAATCACAGCAGCATTTTGCTTTGTAAAAAGGTGTTTTTGATGCAAGATACCCTTCATCACTCTGGAAACCAAAAAAAAAAAAAAAGAAAAAATGTGGCCGACAAATGATGGAATATGGCCACTTCACATAAAGCACTCTGCAGCTTGTCTATAGCTGGTAGAATGCAGCATTTCAGAGTAGGATTTCATACATTAATATTCTATAGGAAACTTGTGCTTTTTGCTTTTGTCTGTTACTTGTTTTCCTAGCCATTTAAAAGTTTGCATAGCCATTTTTTATATCAGAGGACAACAGGTCAAAGGATGTTCCTACATCATGTTTGTTCACTGATGTTCTAAAATGATCAGGGCGAAGTCAAAGATAAGTTAATAAGTTCCTGGTTAAAAAAAAAAATGGAAGAAACCTACCTTAGCTCGGCAGGAATCCAGACCAAAGATGGCCAAGAGACAACAGGTCTTGGTAAATATGCTTCCACCCTTCTCTGGTACTTTGTCTCCAGGCTTTTCTCTGTAGATCTGCATCAAGTCTAGAAGAACTTCAACAGAATCCTCTACTTCATACACAGCAGATACAGTCTTCTCATACTACAATTGAATAGGGAAAAACTAAGTGTAAGAGATGTAGCCATACTTAAAACTGAACTCTATGAAAAGCGAAAAATCTTCTTTGCAGTAGGGCTGGCCTTGGGTTAGGGTTAAAGTGGTTCTAAAGTTGAAGCTTTTTTTACATTAATGCATTCCCATTATTAAGGTAAACAAATGTTTTACCACTTGTTCAATCCTGTCCTCCTCCAAACCCCACCTCGTGATCCAGAGCTGTCCCCGCCAGCAGCCCCACTCTCTTCTCTTCCTGCAATCACAGAACCGGGAGTATGGACACACACAGCACGGCTCGGGAGCATGCCCCTACAGCCGGCAGCTTGAACCTGCACTGCAATGGTTTACTGCTCATTTATTCCTGGGGACTGGGTAAACCTTTACCGATTCTCCAATCCTGCAGGCTGCACTGCTAAATTAGTCCCTGCAGCCTCTTCTCCCCTGCATCCAGTCGTCTAAGACAGCCTTTCTCAACCAGGGTGTTCAGGCACCCTGGGGTGCCTTGGCAAAATGTCTAAAAGTTGCACAAAAAACTTGTATACAAGCTAATGGGTGGAAGAAGCCTGCCTTTTAGTTACACAAAGCCATAGGTTTTCATTCTGCACCATTATGTCCTAGCCACCAGCATCCTGACACCCTCAATATCAATCGATGATGTCATTGGTTATCAGTTGCCTGCACAGCATCCTTGTTTGACCCTCCCCTGCCCCTCTCCATCAGTGCTGGGGTCACATTAGCTCAGTGATGCAGTAAAACTGAGAGAAACATTGTAATACTAGTCAGGACCAGGGGTGGACTGACCATTTGGGAACTCGGGCAATGTGAAAAAGTGTATTTGATTTGGAAGAATAAATCACCTCTAGCGTTGGGTGTCCATGTGTGGATGTTGATGCGTTATATAAAACTGAACAGTTTTTTACATTTTAGAATAGGGTGCCTCAAGACTGTCCATAATTTAAAGGGTGCCTTGAAATTGTCCATAATTTTAAAGGGTGCCTTGACTGAAAAAAGGTTGAGAAACACTGGTCTGAGGTCCTCTGACATCATCAAGAATACAACTCTACATTGTACATGCCATTGCAGAGGGACAGTCCACTACCAGAGCTGAGCAGAGGATCAGGAAAGTGTTTTTCTAATCCCACAGACTAAATGAGCAATTACAGGCCAAGTTCACCTTTAAGAAAACACTATCAAATACAGATGCTTGGCAGGAAAAAAAAAATTGTTTTTTTTCCCCACAGGAGCCTGCAAAGCATTGCACCTGCTATCAATGGATCGTGGGTGCAAGTCAGGCTTCTGCAGACTCTTCTTTCGGCTCAGTTGCAGAGCTGGAGGAAGTATTAATGGGAGGAATATACTTATTGAGAGTGGAAGGGTATGTTCTAGTTAGACCAGCAGAGGGTGATATTCCCATAGTATTTGTGTTATTTATTTATTTAAATATTATAGTTCATTGTATTCTATTGGATGGAATATATGAGTAATAAGTATTTGTATATTGTTTAAATGTTTACCGTCCATCTTCTCCCTGTGCATGTATGGGAGAATTAATATTATAGTCGGCCGCTATGGTGCTTTATATAAAGTTCCGGCGTATTGTGCCCTTATTTAAAATGGCTGCGGGGTATTCGGCCAGGTTTCCGGCAGTATAAGAGGTACCGTCGCATCGACGTCTGGATCCCTTGTGAAAAAGTCGGAAGTGACGAAACGCGTCAGGGTCGTGACGTCAGACGCTAGGCCGGAAGGTGCAGAGCGGCCATTTTGGAATAGGTCTCAGCAGAATACGGAGACCAGCGAGGATGGACGGCAATTTTATCATGTAAGCTGTTGCTAATAAATTTTGTTACCATTTGTACTACTCCACTGAGTCTGCTCCCATTTTGTCCTGTGAGGAACGGGGATCCCGATACCCGTCATTGTGTGAGGAAGCTGTGTCTACTACCGTCAAGGATGTTATACCCCCAGTGAAGGCAACTATATGTGGCACTTAATTTAGGGGGTAATTGTATTTATCCTACACGTGGAGTGGCACGTATCTGATACCATTTGTCACTGATCACATAGTGTGTTTTGAAGATTATCACGGTTTGTAGTGGTGGTTTCACAGGACCACTAGCTAAGTGGTGCGTTGTGTGCTTTTTTCACTTCACATGTGTGATGATGTGTCACCAGTGTGTTGCATGTTATCACAGTTATTGATTCTAAAAGATAATGCACCATATTGAGTTTGTTTTTTTGAGGTACTTATTGGATTAAAGGGAAGAATTGGACACTATCACATTTTTGAAGATTGAAGAAGTGAGGAGTGTCGTTTGCACAATATAATTTTTGGACTTTATATGTTGTTTTTGTTTTTTTGAACTTTACATATTTTGGATTGGGTATATGGGATTTGTGATGGACATTAATTTTTTGTATGTATGGGATTATGGTTATTGTTTGTAGATTATGAAAAGGTTATTGCATATGCACTTTCAAGGGTGAAAGGTTGACTTTTCGAGTGGGAAATTTATGAGTTTTAATTTATTATGAGTGTGTTGATTATCACAGCTGTGTTCCATTGAGAACTACAAGTCATCTGCTGTGGTCTCCTGTCTGCAGACAGACTTGTAGTTCATTCATTCACAGATCTCTGTAAAATGAATGGCATGGTTCTGCAGATAGTCCTGCACAGCCATGCCAATATCAAAAGGGGCAGCAGCTGTGGGAGAGAAGAATGGTGTCATGGGGTGGGGGGTCTGGACTCAGGGGCTGAGGAGAAGTGGTGCTTACCAACAAGTTACACCTGAAATACGGATGTAACATGTTACTAAAAGTGGCATTAGTCTTTAACCCTTGCAGTCCCTTGTGGGTGCATTCGCACTGTAAGGGGGCCGACTTTTTAGTTATCAGATTTAAGCATACATACTATACACTCACAGGCCACTTTATTAGGTACACCTGGTCAATTGCTTGGTAACACAAATTGCTAATCAGCCAATCACATGGCAGTAAATGCATTTAGGGATGTGGTGAAGACAACTTGCTGAAGTTAAAACAAAGAATCAGAATGTGGAAGAAAGGGGATTTAAGGGACTGTGAACATGGCATGGTTGTTGGTGCCAGACGGGCTGATCTGAGTATTTAAAAAAAAAAAACAAAAACTGCTTATCTACTGGAATTTGCACGCTATCTCTAGGGAAATCGAGACACATCCAGAAAACATTCTTCCAATCTTTTTTGGCCAATTTTGGTGGGCCTGTGTGAATTGTAGCCTCAGTTTCCTGTTCTTAGCCGACAGGAGTGGCACCCGGTGTGGTCTTCTTTAGCTGTGGCCCATCTGCTTCAGCGTGTTGTGCATTCAGAGATGGTATTCTGCATACCTTGGTTGTAACAAGTGGTTAGTTGAGTTACTGTTGTCTTTCTATCATCTCAAACCAGCCTGCCCATTCTCCTCTGACATCAATAAGGCATTTTCATCCACACATCCACACAACTGACGCTCACTGGATATTTTCTCTTTTTCGGACCACTCGCTGTGGTTGTGCTTAAAAATCCCAGCAGATCATCAGTTTTTGAAATACTCAGACCAGCCCATTTGTCACCAAGAGCCATGTCACATTCAGAGTCACTTAAATCCCCTTTCTTCCCCATTCTGTGGCTCGGTTTAAACTTCAGCAAGTTGTCTTCACTACGTCTACATGCCTAAATGCATTGAGATTCTGCCATGTGATTTGCTGATTAGCAATTTGTGTTACCAAGCAGTTGAACAAGTGTACCTAATAAAGTGGCCGGTGAGTGTACATGCACAGGAAGATCATTACATATTCATGCACAGCTTTCTTAGCACTGCACCATGATAGCACTTTGCTACTACTGATTCTTAGTGCCATGTTACCGGTCAAGTTTGACTGATTGAAAACAATGCATTCTCTGTCAGCAGACATTTACAAATTTTGTATTTAATATATTGACATTATGGTCTAGGCCAGCCTTTATCAACCACTGTGCCCAAGCACCCTGGAGTCATGCGTCTTCAGGGGTGCCTTTTCAAAATGCCTAAAAAGGGCCCAAAAATTGTAACAAGACAGCTGGTAGATCAAGCTTGTCTTTTAGTTACAAAGCCACAGGTTTTCATTGTGGACCATTTCAACTGCCAGCACCTTGACAAACAATGACGTCATCGGTTGAGAAGGGGGATGTCGGACGCCTGCACAGCATCCTTGTTTGCCTCTCCCCATCAGCACTGAGGTCATATTAGCGGAGTGAAGGAGAGAAACTGAGGGAGAAGAGAAACCGTGGAATATGACTCAGTACTAGTGGGGTCAAAGGTGTATTTTCTTTGGAAGAATAAATCCCCTCTAACGATGGGTGTCCTGTGTGTGTGGATGTTGCTGTGTTCTGTAAAACTATTAGTTTTGTTTTTTTACAATTTAAAATGGGGTGCCTTGAGATTGTGCAGAATTTTAAGGGTGCCTTGACTGAAAAAAGGTTGAGAAACACTGGTCTAGGTATACAATAAAAATTCTATGTACTCACACAGCTAATGCATAAACATATCAGAACATCATAACTAGATACCTTGGTGAGGTTGAGCAGAATCTGTATAGACAGCTTGATCACTTCCATACAAGGGATACTCCTGTTACAGCTCCGGATCAGAGTGAAAATGGTCCTCACAGCTCCACTCTGTGCCATCCTTTCACAGCAAATAGAAGACAGTCTGGTGGCAGCTTCTACAAGACGAAAAGACACATAGAAGGCATTGGTGTACTGCAGACCAATTACAAATATGTCAGACAAGGTACTTCAATATTCATGTCTTTATATCCATGTTTCCTCCAAAAGAAGCCGTCAAAAGAAAGATTGCAAAATACAAAAAGGTAAACTCCCCCCCCCCCCCCCCTCTACGAAAAAAAAAAAAAGAAAGGAAAGCTATCCACATTTAAATTGAATGGGAGAAACACGAAAGCTGCCTATGCTGACTTTTCCAGCTGAAAGTGCTAGCTGCCTGGCTGTTAACCTGACGCTCTGACTTGAAATAGAACAAAAACTGAATCAGTACAAGCATGCAGATTAGAACTTCTCATTTAATTCTGATTGATGATGTGCATACTTCTACCAGGACTCCGACTCTCAGCAATGGAGTTAAAAGTCCAGCACAATAGCCAAGTAACTAGCATTTTTATAAAGTCGTCAGCAGTGGCCTATTTTTTTCTCATCCTCATGGAGGATGATCTGGAGAAGTGGAGCAATAGATACAAAGATAAGTGCAGAGGCCAGCGCGGATCCCTTTGAGAATGTGCACGAAACGCGTCAGCAAGGAGCCTACGTGCTGACGTCACGCTGCCGAGTCCATGTGATAGTCTGGCAGCCATCTTTGCGAGTGGTTTTTATTCCATTGTTTATATTCAGCTCCACGTGGTTGCTAATTTTCTAATAAATATACAACACTATATTGCGCTGTCTTCAGGCTCTACTTGTGTGCTCCCACTTTAGGAGGGATCCCACCTTTAGATGGATTGGTGACTGGGCACAAGAATTAAGAAAATTTGCTCCAAAGTGTCATTTCATTGTATGCTGGTTTGCTACTTGCTTCTGTTGAGTGCATAATGGTGGAGGAGTAACACGGAGGTCACAGAAGTCACTACTGTCTGTTCTCCATTTGATCACATCACATTTTGGGATTATTATCTGGTCAAGCTCTATTTTTGGGACATATCACTGTGCAATATTTACATCCCTGTCATTTCATATGTTGGACATTATTCACTCATATTGTGTGGTGACACGATTATTTATTTATTTCATTTAATTTAGAGGTGCACCATTTTTTGTCAGTTTTTAAAACATATATATGCTCCCTGGCCCTCCTCATTAACAATAGTCTAAGAACCCATTCAGACCTCTCCAGTGCAGTGCTTTCTGGGAAATGGGTTACCACACAGTACATGCAGTGGCCTGCACCCATTGCATCTCCTGATGTACATGTGTTGTGTTCTGGTGTGCTGCGCCACAAAAAATGGTGCTGAAAGGTTTTCTGGTTGTTTTAGTGTATTGGTAGCATCTTTTATTTGATTGGGCTGGCGTAACACAAAGAAAGTACCAAAAAAAAAACCAAAACAAAAAACGCAGAAAGGACTTAATGGGCCCTGTTCACATCTGTAGATGTTAGGTGTGGTGTGTTGTAGGAACCCTGTACATTTTATACATGTTATGATTAACCATTATCATCTAAGGTGCATTTGCAGGAAATGCATTAAAAGATGTAACAAGTGGGAATTTTTCCAAAGCACCTCACCTGCAACACACCTAAAATGTGCAGTTATGAACGCAGTCTAAGAAAATAAAAAGGAATCGGAGACCTCATATGCGGACAGGGTCCTGGTAATAATGACAGCAGCAGGTAAGCAAACCTCTTGTTTTCACTACCAAACATGTGATCCCAGATCCCATAAGAAATAATCACATCAGGTTACCTAAAGAAGTTTCACAATAGTTACAAGATGTCTACCTCCCCACTGTTACCATTGGAGCAGCAAAGATCCAAGCAGCCTTTTTCTTTTCTACCCCTAATTATTAAAAAAAAACACCCCGCTTTACATTTTAGAAGCTTAACGCATGTGGCCTACTAGTTTTCTGTAATGTTCGATCACTTAGATGAATCGTTTTCTCACCCAGATGCTTCAGAGCTGCCAGGATGTAGGAGAAGTGCTTGTAGGAGAGCAGATAATTTAGAGCAACCATTGTTCTGTTACATAATTTATCTTCAGCTTTGGTCTCCTCGCTTAGTTTGCGCAGATGCTTACGTATGGATCTAATTTTTTTGGTATCATGTCCTTTTCTCCACTGATGACCTCTCCAGAGAGCCTATTGGATAAAGTGTGACAAGAAAAACTGTATGCATCAAAAAAAATTATTTTTACAAACTGTATAATTAAATTGATTGGAAACCTCAGACATGAATTATGAACAAAGCATATCCCTCTAGCGTACTTGTCTTATTTCAGAGCACTACGTATCATTTCTTTCTGCTGCTTTGTTCCTCTACTATCAACATGAATCACTTCTGACAAGTTTTCCTGACTCAAGAGACAAAAAAGGTGACAGGGGAGGGATCTCCAGCAAGACTGACAGTGTCAGCTCTATTTCTATGAGCTGTGTGGAGGGAGGTGTGTGTCTTTTTCCTCCAATCATCCAATCAGCTCTTAGAGCTCTCCTCCAATTTTGGTTCTCCCCCCCCCCCTTTTTTTTTTCTTCCTAAAACAAGCTTTATAAGATCAGCACTTTGAATGGATGTATAGAAGAGAAGACTGCAGATAAACAGGTACAACTTATGTAGGAGGATTTGCTTCATCTCTATGCATCTCCTGAGGCCAGTCATTTCACTGGGCATATAGAAGTGTAAGTGGTTTACAACCACTTTAAAATAAAAGAAATGTATATCACAGAATTCTTGAGGAAAAGAAAAATACAGAATAACTGTGAACTTGCAGGGGTAAATTAGGCTCAGCTTTATTTATAGTAGCTGGTCATATACTGTAACAGACAACGTAACATTACACTAGAAGAGGCAAATTACTACTACTGTCAAATCAGGCCAAATAAAGCCAAAAAAGGGAAGTTTTGTGAAGTAAGCTTTTAGAAAGGTCAGCTATTTAAGGAACTAATCAATCCTACAGTCATACAGGAGCTTTATAAATTGAATCTATGCGACCTGAACACGCAATGGTGTTGATATCCTCAGATATTGTATTGGTAGCTGGGTCATTGTTTATACCAGCCATTCACACGACCAGGGTTTTGTGAACACTAGGGTTCCCCCAGAGATTGTTGGGGGTTCCTTGGGCTGGAGCCAAATGACTTCCCCATGTAGTCTGCATCCAATGCCACTTGAAAGAGACAGTAGTATGAATCCAATGATCTGTTGAGCTCTCTGTAAGTGTGGCATTCTTATCACTACTGTACGGGAGGCATTCTTTTCACGTATCACCAAAGTAAGGCGCACTTTTCCCCTCTTGCCCCGAAGAATTGATTTTGGCATGGACCTGAAAATTACTTCAAGGGTTTCTTAGGGGTAAAAAGGTTGAGAAAGACTGGTTTATACACAAGTGTATCCAACGGCCAAACTTTTTTTTTTTTTTTTTTAGTTTGTAGTTGATACCCACAAAATATGGAATTATAAGAAAGAGGGGTAGCACTGCACTGATCATGATAGATAGCTATTTTTCTTCTTATAGTGGCTTATTCTCTGTCAAATCTCAATAAATTCCATTATAGTGTGTGCCAAAACAAACAAAGTAAAAAAATCGAATAAATCTACCAAACCTACCCAAAATCTATGAAGAATATGTGTTAAAAAACAAATCCAATGTCTGTAAATGAATTAATAAACATTTAACACATTCAGACAGTCCCATGTGTGATAGAACAAAAAAAACCAAAATGATAATTTGCTTTTATCTTTCTCTTCTTTCTTCCACCAACACCAATGTGATTTCACCACCAAAAAATGTTAGATAAACTCACCAGAAATAAATGCTGGTGTGTCAGTGGAGAGACACGGAAATGTGATTGTAATCATTTTAAAATAAAAACAGTTTTTAAGGATTTCATGCTATGCAAGCTCTTTCTCTCCTCCTCCCTCATTGTTGATTGGGATATTGCATATTGGTGATCAAAAGCATACTGGGTCAGCATATTGTTACACCCAGAGGGTAATGTGCGGTTTGCTGGTTGTTCACAAACCAGCATTTGCCTTTGTTGCTATGTGTCTTCTTATAGTATCTTATTCTCTGTCAAATCTCAATAAATTCTGTTATAGTATGTGCCAAAAGAAATAGGTAAAGTGAAATAAAATCAATTCAATCTACCAAACCCACCCAAAATCTATGACCAATATTTGTCAAAAAACAAATCCAATGTCCATAAATGAATCAATAAACATTTAACAAATTCAGACAGATGTGTGATAAAATCAAATGATAATTTGCTTCTTTCTTGTTTCTTATTTATGCTTTCTTTTTTTCTTCTTACTTCCACCAACACCAATGTGAATCCACCACCAAAAAATGTTAGATAAACTCAAAGCTAAATGCTGGTTTGTGAACAACCAGCTAGCAGCACATTACCCTCTGGGAGTAACGATCTGCCAACCCAGTATGCGCTCGATCACCAACAAGCAATAACCCGATTAAATCATGAGGAAGGAGGAGAGAAAGAGATTGCATAGCATGAAATCCTTAAAAACGGTTTTTATTTTAAAATTCTTACAATCACATTTTCGTGTGTCTCCAATGACACACCAGCATTTACATCTGGTGAGCTTATCTAACATTTTTTGGTGGTGGATTCACATTGGTGTTGGTGGAAGAAAGAAGAAAAAAAAGAAAGCATAAATAAGAAACAAGAAAGAAGCAAATTATCATTTGGTTTTATCACACATGGGACTGTCTGAATTTGTTAAATGTTTATTAAATTCACTTACGGACATTGGATTTGTTTTTTGACAAATATTGGTCATAGATTTTGGTAGGTTTGGTAGATTGATTTAATTTCACTTTAGTTTGTTTTGGCATATACTATACCAGAATGTATAGAGATTTGACAGAGCATAAGATACTATAAGAAGACACACAGCAATATATCACAGTCAGTGCAGCGCTGCCCTTATTTCTTATAGTTCCATACTTTGTAGGTTTATATTCTAATAGAGCAGCAGCAACATTAGTAATTTTTTAATATTAAAATAGATTTTTGTGGTAAAAGACACTTTTCTCACAGGATAAATTTACAATATTAAAAAGACAATTACCACAAGGTACACACTTTTTTATTGTGTGGTTATTTTATTTAGCACAATCTAGAATGTGCAGTTCATATAAAGAAACTTTTTTGTGATAATAGTTGAAACCCATCAGGTTATATTGTTGCTGTCTGTGTCCTGTGTTATTTTCCCTCATTTTTTGTTTCAGGGGCATGATAGAAGTGAAAGAAAAAAAAATTACATTTATGATAAAAGGTGACACTTCTGATATAAACGTGAATAAAGCGAACATTTTTTTTTCCCATTTATATTTTTCTTTTATAGTGATGACTAAAAGCGTCAGTCTTTAAAGGGAGTGCCCTCAAATTTATTTATGTGGCTATTTTTCTGATATACATTTGAGGGTTTACACCAGGGGTGGACTGACCATTCGAGCACTCTGGCACTGCCCGAGGGCCCGGGGTCAGTAGGGGGCCCCATAAGATGCCCCTGGTACCTTTCATTGGCTTTTTTGGGTGTGGGAGAGGACACAGGGGCCCCATGATCCCCTATTGCCTGGGGGCCCCATGAGCTGTCAGTCCGCCTCTGGTTTACACTTACCCATTACATCACAGTCATGTTTTTTAATAGCACCCGCCAGCGGGTCTCGCATTCCTCTGTGTAGGTGGTGCGGCTGTAGGTATTTGTGTGGGTCCCGCATCAGCACCACCCGCACAGATCTGAATCAAGGATAAGGGTCCTTTCGCAAGAGCATCAT
The DNA here is from genome assembly GCF_062004578.1 of Staurois parvus. NCBI lineage: Eukaryota > Metazoa > Chordata > Amphibia > Anura > Ranidae > Staurois > Staurois parvus. The sequence goes on from NW_028318198.1 coordinate 9,784,466, forward strand.
CAAAAACGCACACATGAAAACTGAATCCTTTTACATCAGTTTGTACTTCCATCTTCAGTTCTGTTTATATCAATATACATTTGCTTTTTACAGGTTTTTTTTTTTTTTTAGTTGAAGATAAAAAAAAAAAAAAAAAGAAAAGAAAAAAGGGTACTTGCCTAAAAACAGATGTAAATGTAACAGAATGCGTTCCCATTTATATTTTTATAGTGATGGCCAAAAGCCTGTTTTTAAAGGGAGTGCCCTCAATTTATTTACATGGCTATTTTTCTGATATACATTTGAGTGTTTACACTTACCCATCAACTCATGTTTTGTAACATTTAGAATGGCTAGCTATTCCATAGTTTTACTAGAATTAGCATTATTTAAATACTACACATGTCAAGAGTTCTAGCTGGCCATAGAGATAGCAATTTATATCCATTCAAGCAAATGTAGAGCACACTACCTCATACCAAAGACAGCAGTTCACAAACACAGTATGCTGGATTCTTCAGGCTTGAGCCATTAATCTTTTTGCTCCTGGGAGATTTAACTGCTGGTTGACAGTTACTTCATTAGCCTCACTTCAGATTTTACTGTTCCATAAAAGCAGTGACTACCAATAGACAATTAAAACTCTCTGTAGCAAAGTAATCTGATCCCTAGTATAACCCTGCTCTTCATAGTATAGGGAAGGACCAAGATCCACCTACAGCTGCTGTACTGAGCACTGGCAACTGTCTGGCACATTCGTTACATCAGAATCAACACTGTAATTGCAAACAATGTTTGAAATCACGCATATCACCTGTTTTATTGAGTTGTCTATGGCTAGCCTTTAGGCTAGGTTCACACCTTCACAGTTTGCATTTGAGCCGTTTCTACATGGTTTTACATTTTTATTTTTCTTATTGCTAGGCAGATTTAAAACTACATCAAAAAACACGGCAAAAAAAGGAACTCCATGCTTTTCTGCAGCACTTCCATTGATGTATATAGAACCAAAAACGCAACTTTTTGCATTCAAAAAAGTCCCTGACCCTTTCCAAAAAAATGCACCGAGTGAAAAAGCGGAGATGTGAACGTGTCCCATAGGAAATAGTGTTAAAATGGACTGTACTGCCTTTCGGCAAAACGCTGCAAAAAACGCTTAGGTGTGATCCTAGGGTAAGTCCCAACTCCAGGCAACTAACAAAATTACCCCTTGCAGTGCTGGCACAGCCCCATTGCAAGGCATAGTTGCTTCTTGTTGTCTAGGGGGAACAAAAAAAAAAAAATTCAAAAAAAATATTTACTTACCCAATCCTCCCTTCAGACATCAAGACCAAAGCAGGGTCCGTAGCCCTGCATTGGGAGTGATGATGCTGAGGGACAGTCCAATGCCAGAGAATGGGTGTCATCTGCCAGTGGAGTATCAGCCAATTAAACCTTTCTTTTCTCCCCTAAACAAAATTAGCCCAGACAGATAGGGGATCTGTTCCATATCTAATGAAACAGATGACAGTCGGATCTAAACGGACAGGTGGTCCGTTTACATCCAACATGCCCATAGAGGACAGTGGGCTGTGTCTGTATCTTCTCTACACAAGCAGAGCAGACACGGATGTTGTCATCCGCCTGCTTAGTGGGGATCAGCAGACAGATCCCCTGCAGAGCAGGTAGAGATCACTAGCAGAGTTTACCTGTGTGAAGGGGGACTTAAAGACCCCCTTTCCTCCCATTTACAGTAGTGAGCGCAGTGTCACCTGCAGATTTGAGAACAGGATAGTTCACGGCAACATTTCAACAGTGGTGGGAGATTTCATACATACAGTACGTACATTATACATAGTTATCCTCCTAATCTCTAAAATACATCCTGTGAAATATATCTTGTGTGTAATTTAATGTTTATGAATTCACCCAATATATACGCAGACACTACTGTGATATAAAAATTGCAGATAGACAAAGTTATGTTACCTGGAACTTGACAATTCCGTAGGTCACCTTTGCTTGCTGCTTGCGTTGAAGAAAAACTCTCACACACCTCTGGATTCTAACAGCTGCCAGATTCCTGCGGTGTAGCCAGGATCGCACCACACGCTGCACACAGACTATCTTCTCACGTGTGCAAAGAAATTTCCTGTGCTGTACTCTGGACCGATACCATCTCTGCAAATCAAATCATTTATTAGCATCTAAGGATTCCTTTATATTTGCAGTTGGGAGGCAGCAAAAACAAGTGGCTGAGCTAGGTTTTATTGACCCCCCCTTCCTTAAGCTGAAAAAGGCAGCCAGACAGGGGTGTATACATCCCATGGCAAAAGTTAAACCCTCTGTTGCTGAGGCAGTACCACCTCTAAATGTGACCCAAGTGAATTGCCATGCTGTAACAGCGTGGTGTGTGGCATTTACAGGATTGAAATAGTCATTTTTCAAAGGTGAGGCAATGTTAGCTGGACGTCTCAACAAAGTCTAGGCAACGATTTGTGCGGGCACGAGAGCCCATTCATTTGAATGTACTCCCATGCCTCAGGACACGCAGGGAAAATGTCCCTGCGCTACTTGGGAAATCGCAGCCCGCATGGGAACTGAGGTTTCCAGTATGGTTGCAATTTCCAGTGCGGACGGCGTGCCATTATATTCCTCTGTGTAGGTGGTGCGGCTGTAGGTATTTGTGTGGGTCCCATAGCGGCACCACCCGCACAGATGTGAACCAAGGATAAGGGTCCTTTCACAAAAGCATCATCAGCTCAGTCATGACAAAAAAGAAAAAAAAGAAAAAACAAAAAAAACACACACATGAAAACTGAATCCTTTTAATCAGTTTGTACTTCCATCTTCAGTTCTGTTTACATCAGTATACATTTGCCTTTCACAGGTCTACTTTTATTTAATAAAAAGATACAAAAAAAGGTTTCTTGCCTAAAAACAGAATGCAGTCTTTATAGCAATGCATTCCATTTTTGTAAAGTGAATACAATAAAGTTATTTAAAGTACAACTAAATGCGAAACATAATTTTTTAGTGGAGATGGATTAGAACATCTGTCAGTTTTTATTGCCATCTGCACCCGTTATAAGATTCACCCTCTCTATATGTCCTGTTTACCATTATCATTGAAAGTAAAATAAATTCCCAACAGAAATTGAATGGAATTCTCGCCAATGGGATGCTGATGGCAAAAAAAACCAAAAACCAAAAAAAAAAAAAAAAAAAAACCTGGCGGGTTGGACATCCCTTACTCTATCCAAAAAAACCTATAGTTCTACTTGTTACTCAACCTGTACAGTGAAAATCAGTCTGTGTATGCAGTATAAAGCATGCTGGTTATACTCACTGTGGAACTTAAGGGGTTAATCCTCCGTATTGTATAATAAGGCTGTTTTTGAAAGGGGAGGATCAGAGAAGACAGGATCAGTCCCCAATCCATCTGCTGTTAGTACAGAGCTCTTGAAGGCACTCTAGCAATACACACCAAACTGAGCATGTGCAGGTTTTTTTTTTTTTTTGGGAGGGTGAATATGGTCGGCACAGTGCCAATCGGCACTGTCCACACTGAGGGGTCACTGGTCATACAGCCTCATAGAATAGTCAGAGGAGAATGAAAACTCCTCCTACAAGGTTTAACCAGTGCTCGGCCAAACACTGATCGAAATCAGAAGACTGCTATAAACTGCTGATGAGAAAATATATTTAGCAGTTCATATTTACTAAAAAGAAATTGCATTTCCACATTTTGTGTACTGTAAAAGACCAGATAGATGTAGCGAATGCAGGGTCCTGGGTTTAGTAACACTTTAAGGTTAAAAAAAATTTAAAAAAAAAGGTGAAAAAACTACTTTGACCCCTTGATGCCGATGTACGCAAATTAGCAGCCTCGCAGAACTGGGCTTTTTTCCATGGGGCTGTTAATTTGTGTACCTGTCTGTGCTGGCGCGCTCCCAGCACAAAGACCAGGGTGTCAGTAAGAGCCCCGAAACTCTCGTTTCCGGGTCACATGATCGTTGTGATAGCCTCTGATTGGATATGACCATGATCATTCATTGTGAAGCCTGCCCCCCTTGTTTTCTCTCTCCAAATGGAGGAGAGAGATACATTGTAGCTCTCTCTCTCCTTTCAGAGAAAAAAGAAAAGTGTGTGATTAAAAATATAAATTAAATAAAAATAAGAATAAAATTAAATTTAAAAAAAATCCTAGATCAAGATTTGATCTAGGTCAGTGCCAGGTGTTTAGGTCAAAAGGTCAAAGTCAGTTTTTTAATGTTTAAATTAGTAATCAATTAGTGGCAGAATAAACAAAAAAACAAACAACAAAATGCACACTATTGTTTTTTGGCTACAGACCAAAGTCACAGAGCTGGCCCAGGCTTTCCAGGGTTCCCAACAATATTGTCGAGATCCACCCATATGCTTGACCGGCAGATGGCTCAGCCTTGCTGACAGCCTGAGCCAGCCGCTCCCGCGTCCTCCACAGCCTGTCACTCCAGTGAGGCCTGGATAGTCAGTGACTGACAGTCACTGTTCTCTCAAGACTGAGAACTGAGCAATCAGCAACCTTTGATTGCTCAGTTCTCAGTGTACAGACGATGGGACACAGCTGTAGCATCGGATCAATGCTGCAGCCATCTAGGTGAGCATATATATATATATATATATATATATATATTTATTTTTCCCCACTCTCTTAACCACTTCCCAACCGCCCTATAGCAGAAATACGGCTACAGTATTGTTCCCTACACAGCCATGCAAAGCAGTGTGATTACAGTGAAGCACACGGACATAGCTTATAATGAAACAGCACACTGTTAATCCTTTGATCACCCCTGATGTTAACCCCTTCCTGCCCAGTGCCATAAGTACAGTGTCAGTGCTTTATTTTTTTTTTGTTTTAGCACTGATCACTGTATTGGTGTCACTGGGGATGTCAGTGACACAAAGTCAGTTCCCCCCCATTGTCAGAATGCCCGCAGTCCTGCTATAATTCGCTGATCGCCGCCATTACTTTTAAAAATAAAATAAATCCCAGTATATGTATGTATGTATGTATGTATGTATGTATGTATGTATGTATGTATGTATATATATATATATATATATATATATATATATATATATATATATACCGCCATTTGTAAATGCTACAACTTTCACGTAAACCAATTAATTTACATGTATTGGGAATTTTTTTTAGCAAAGATATGCAGTAGAAAACATGTTGGCCTAAATTTATGATGAAATTTGATTTTTAAGTCTTTTTTTACTGTTTACGTTTCATAGCAAAAAGTAAAAAATAGTTTTTTTCTCAAATTTGTTGTTGTTTTTTTTTTTTTAATAGTGCAAAAAAAAAAAAAAAAGAAGAAGAAGAAGCACAGGCAATCAAATACCACCAAAAGAAAGCTCAATTCATGGGGAAAAAAAAGATGTAAATTTCATTTGGGTGCAGCGTTGCATGACTGTACAATTGTCAGTTAAAGTAATGCAGCACCCGAACACAAAAAATGGCCTGGTCAGGAAAGGGGGTAAATCTTCTGGAGGGCAAGTGGTTAAAATATGATAAAATATGATAAAACAGCCACACAAGCATAAGCAGACGGAGCTAAGAAAAGGGCTTGCCCATCTCTCTGTGCTTGACACATGTGCTGCTGTTTTATCATTTTTATGAATAAAAAATGATTCTCTGGATGTGTGGCTGTCCAGATCTTCTTTCCGCTTTCGGTGTATTAACCTGAAGTAGAGGCAGCCTTAACAAATGTGTATAAATATCACCATGACTTGACCTGTAAATAGTAATATGGTTCTCACATTTAATTGTACAGGCAAAGCTCTTTATACCAACCATACCTGAATATAAATGACATGGCAAATTTGCTTCTGTGCTTTTTTAAGCGTAAGATGAGCCCAGAACCACCTCTGGATCTTCACAGCGCACAGATGGTGATAAACAGCAGAGGCAAACCTTAGAAGCCGTCTTTCTGTGTTCCATTTGGCGATCTAGAAAGACGATGATACAAGTCTGGATCAGAAGAACACACAACAATATTCTCGAACAGAAAGTACAGGTACATTGGGACTGTACTGGTCAGTCTTACCTAGCACAGTCCCAAAGCAAGATGGAAAAGGCTTGTTTCAGATCAGACCAATTCACTTGCAGTACTTTTATTTTCAGCACAGAATGACGCAATACTCCAGATTGTGGCCAATAAAACTTAACCTCCCTAGCGGTCTGATTATGTCCATATTTCTGTGCTCAAAGTGGGACATTTTTTTGCATGGAAATATGTCGTTTTTTTATTGTAGGCCTGTAATTTTTAGGAATAGCTCACTGAAATCTGTCCTAACAAGAGTCTAGTAAACATCCCAGGTATGATAAAATTTGAAACACAAAATCATAAATTGTAATAAATAATCATAAAGAATAAATTTAATTCAATAATATAATCAAACCAAAAACACTGAAATTTGAAATATAGCGCCAAGTTCGCACATCACTGAGCAAAGTCGCAAAAGCGTTTTCAGTGTCTGATGATGAATTTCCCCCGGAATCATTATCACTCAATTCTGCAAGTGGTTCTAATTTACTAATCGCTGTTCTCTAGCTGGTCTGAAACCGCTTTTGACCTAAAGGGATGCTTTTTGGACGCCATGGACTTTTCTCAGTTTCCAGGCAGTAAGAACAGTAAAATGCAGGCAGGGCACAGGACAAAGCACTCGGGAGAAAATGTCTGTGAAATGGTTTGATACAGTAATGTTTTACTATGTGATTTTAGTGAATGTCACTTTTAAAATTTTCAAATTTCCCGCCAGTTCCATCCCTGTACGTCCTGACGTCGCAGGGGACAGAACCCAGAAGACAGATGCCAGCATCGGCCGGAGGACATTACAGGGGACACTGCAGGAGGGACATCGTGGGAGCACAGGACAAGGTAAGTGCAGAAGAGATCCCGGAACAACACTGCGGGGTATTCCCGAGTGTAGTTCGGGGTTACCGCTTGTGGTGCTGAAACTTTACCCCGAGCTACACTCGGGAATACCGCCAGGGAAGTTAAAGAAATGACACATTGTAACATTTCATAAAGGTCACACACAAAAAAAGTAAAACCAGTGAGATGAGCAGTTTACAGCACATTGGTAACGCGGTTATCGCACTGCATGTCAGTGGCTGTGGCTCTTAAAGTTTATATAAACCCAGCAATACACTTACACCTGGCTTCTCTATCTATGCTCTATCTATGAAGCAGACCATACAGGAAAGGAAGGAGAATCTCTGGAATTAGGATATGAACAGCAAAAACCTGCATACAATAATAAAATGGGTCTTTTACTGCTATGTGCCGCACAGATTCTGGTTCATTCTTGTTCCAGCCACAGACAGCAATATACTGTACGCTAAAGTGGTTTTAGAACTAAGGTGGTATGGTGGTAAGTCTAAACTTTTTTTACCTTCATTCATTCTTTGCATCAAGTCAAAAAAACACCCCATTACATCTCCTAGATTGTAAGCTCCAACGAGCAGGGCCTTCTTTTTCCTCTTGTACCAAATTGTATTGTAACTGTAATGTCTACCTTCAATTTGTAAAGTGCTGTGCAAGCTCTTGGCGCTATATAAATTCTGTATAATAATATAATAATGTCCAGGCTCCTGCTGCCATAAGTCAAGTTTCCATGAAGAAGGAGCAGGGGGCATGGCTTACTGGCACTATGTGTGTCTGTGGACACACACAGCCCTGCAAGAGACTTTGTATGCATGGGTGCCTCCTTAGCACCTGACATGCTAAAGGAGGCACCTCAAGGAAGGAGGAGCTAACATCACCAGTGCCAGAATAGGGAGAAATAGACTTTTCTGTGCAGTATTGTTGCACAGACCAGGAACCTATAACCTTTTAAAAAGAAAGAAAGAAAAATACATTTGCCTTTAATATCACTTTAACATTCAGACACTATTGCTTGCCATCACAATCTGTTCATGAAATACTTAAAGTGGTTGTAAACCCTTAAATATACCGGGTGAAGTGATTGGCCTCAGGTGAGACACAGAGGTGAAACATATCTCCCTACATAGGTTGTACCTGTGTATCTATAGCCATCTTTCCTTTACATCCATTCAAAGAACAGAATTTATACAGGATATCCCAGCTCTGAAAATCGAGGAGGGGGAGCTGAAGTTAAACAGTGATTGGAGAGAAGGGACACACCTCCCTTCACACAGCTCATAGAAACAGAGCTGAGACAATCAACTGGAGGTCCCTCCCTGTCCCCTTTTTTCTCTTGGTGTCAGGATAACTTGTCAGAAGCAATTCATGCCGACACAGAGGAACGAGACAGCAGACAGAAATAACACTTCAGGTTCTGGATTGAGACAAGAACACACTATTGAGGGATATGCTTTGCTCACAGTTCAAGGTTTACAACCGCTTTAAGGAGTATACATATAAAAAAAAAAAAAAATTCCATTGAAACTGCATATAAATGTATTCTGTGCAAATGGGGGTCTGTCCTTTGGACGGGTGGAAACTGAAATTAAGAACCCACCTGGCTCATTAAAGCAGCATGATGAATTCTCTTAAACAACCGCTTGGCGTTGAATCTTCTGACTGTTGCCTGCACAAGGATTATTTGCTTTTTTGTGTTCAAGAAAGCAGCCCTCTGGCATCTCATAGTAACGAGAGATTTATACCATTTCTGAATAGTCAGTGCAGCTGCTCTCTGCTTTTTATACATCTGCATAGCCTTTTGCATTCGATAGCAAGTCTGTAACTTTATGGCAGATGCTCTAAGCTGCAGGAACTGTTTCCGGCACACAGCCATACGATAAGACGACTGAAGTAGCCTTGCAGCTCTCTCCTGTTCAACATGTTTGCGTGCAACAAAACCTCTGAAAGCAGACTGAATTACAATAGCAGACCTTCGCATGGACAAATACTGGACTCTTTGTAGATGGACTTGGTGACATCTTCTATACCAAGACTGTATACAACAGGCAGATTCCACCATTAATTTGTGTCTCTTTCTAGTCCTATAGCCCCTGAAGGCAGCCTGAAGCCTCACCGCTGCAGACTTGGCCTTTATAAAGGCTCTTCTTTCCTGATACATCTTCCATGTAGTTTGGATGACCACTGCAGCCTTGACTTCTCTGGACTTTTTGGCACGGAAAGCTCGTTGAATTGATAATACCACTTTTCTAAGATCATTGTACTGCTTCACTGCTTCATTCTTCAAAAGCGTTGCTCTAAAACGTAACTGTAATGTTTTTGTTGCCTTTAGTATACTTAGGTAAGATCTTCTTTGTTTATGCATGCGATAAAAGGTCTGAATTATGGCAGCTGCATCGTGCTTTTTTCTTATATTCCTACGACCCTTCATACCTCTGTATGAGGCCTGAAGGACAATAGCAGCATTTTTAAGCCTTAGGTAGCACTCTCTTTCACGTAGAACATATGTTTGATACAGGTAATAATTCTGTTGTAGAACAGTTGATGTTTTTTGGCCTCCATAGGCAGTTTGTAGTGTGTACAATTTGAACATGGACTCAAGCCTTTGCCGCTCTTTGTACATTCTGTAAGCAGACTGAATGCAAATCACAGCTTTGCAACATGTGAGGAACTTTAAACGTTGAGATCTGCCTAGAACAGAAGCTCTGTATCTTCTCTGAAGGCATACCGTTGCAGATCTAAGTTTCAAATACATCTTCCTTTTCAAATAACCTTTAACAAAGCTTTGGATAGTTGTTGCTGCACAGTGAATTTTTTGAAGCTGTCTTCTAACTTTCATGCCTCTAAAAGCAGCTTGCAGCAGTACTGCTGAGTTTTTAGTAGCCTGGTACCAACACAGATCTCGTTCTCCTGTCTTTTTTGCTCTGTATCTCTGCTGGACTGTTTGGGTGGCTTTTACCAAATGTTTGTAGTATTTCTTCTGAATGTACATGCGATAGTTGGACTGTATTACGGTGGAAGCCCTGGCTAGAACTTTCAGCTTTTTGCGTACCCTCATTCCTCTGTAACCCGCCTGTATAGCTATAGCAGCACTTCGGCGTTTCAGGAATAATTCACGTGTATGCCTACTGTCTACTGTTGACCTGTACCAAGCCTGAATCTTTCTAACTGCCTCCTGCTTGGATCTATATAAAACCAAGGCCTTGTAATTTCTGAAAGCAGACTGTATCCTGATGGCCATTGCATGTTTCAAGGCAAGATCTTTTCTTATTTTAAATCCCCTGTAAGAAGCTTGTATACAAATTGCAGATTTTCGTACAGACTGGTATTGAGAATGGCAGTGATGCATTAAAACAGTAGCTCGGTACCATCTTTGGATAAGAAGTGCTGATGACCGTAGTGAAAGATATCGTTTGCGCTCAACATATGTCCTAAATTTCCTCTGTAGAACAGTGACAGCTCCAGCCATGGTCCTTATCTCTTTTCGGACATGCCAACTGCGATAAGCAGCTTGAATAAGGAGAGTAGCTTCCTTAATAAAAGAATATCGAAGCACATCAAAGTCTCTTTGCTTGTTTGCTCTGTATCTCTGCTGAATCACACAGACTGCCCATAGGAACTTTTTATACTGGAGTCTACACTGGTGCATCCTGAATGTGGCTTGGATTTTCAAAGCGGCTTTGTTCATGTGACTTATGCTCTGCCTTAGTTTTGCCCCACGATATGCAGACTGGATTATTACTGCCGACTTCTTCTGTTTTAGGAATGCTTCCCTTTCACAAGTAGAAATTTTAAATGCTCTGTAGTATTGCTGTATGGTAATTGCTGATTGCCTCAACTTTAGATAAACATCACGCTCTTTTTGCATTCTAAAAGCTGCCTGGATGACAGTGGCAGAGGAATTCATTTGTTGAAGTTTCTGTCTGACTTGAAAACCCCTAAAAGCAGCTTGCAAAACAAGTGCAGCTTTCTGAGCCTTTAGGTAATCCTGCTTTTGACGATCAGCAAGCTTTTTTGATCTAAATCTTCTCTGAATACATACTGCAGCTTTTTGAAGGGAAAGAAACCTGCGTCTTGCCAAACAGGACTTAAAAGCTCTTTGAATGACAACTGCAGCTCGGCTCTTTGCCCTAAATTTACGCTGTAGTTTTACTGCACGGAAAGTTGACTGAATGCACAAGGCTGCCTTTCTTGTGTTATTGAAAATCAGCAACTGTTTCTTACTCTCCCGAGAGGCACGGTAACGTTGTTGAACTGTAACAGTGGCCTTTTTAAGATTTTTAAAAGTCTTCTGTTGCTTGACCATTCGGTACCAAGCCTGGATTACCGTTGCAGCTGTGTGCATGCTGTGCATCTGCTCCCTTGTTTTCTTGCCTCTCCATGCAGCCTGCAGGGTGCAAACAGCTTTCTTGAGCTCTAAATAATGTTGCCGTTGCTTCCTGCCTTCTTTCATTGCCCTGTACTGCTTCTGGATTAATACTGCTGCCTTCTTCATCTGGATTATTCGTTGCCTTGTTCTCATACCTCTGTAGGCAGACTGCAGTTTAATGGTACTTTGTTTTATAAGAAGATAAGATTTTCTCTGCAACTTGGCTGCGACCATAGCACGGTATCGTCTCTGAACATAAATTGTTGCTATCCTCAGACGGATATATTCTTTTTTGAGTCTGAAAGAGCGATATGAGGTCTGTATTTTGCAAGCTGCATTGTGCAGATCCAATAAATGTTTCCTAATTTGCCATCCACGGAAAGCAGCCTGCAGGGTGCAAGCAGATTTTGTAATCACTAAATACTGTTGCTGTTGCTTCCTGCTTTCTTTCATTGCCCTGTATTGCTTCTGGATTATTACTGCTGCTGTTCTCATCTGTATTATTCTTTGCCTTGTTCTCATACCTCTGTAGGCAGACTGCAGTTTAATGGTACTTTGTCTTACAAGATGATAAGATTTTCTCTGCAACTTGGCTGCGACCATAGCACGGTATCGTCTCTGAACTAAGATAGTTGCCATCCTGAGACTGATATACTCTTTTCTGAGTCTGAAAGAGCGATATGAGGTCTGTATTTTGCAAGCTGCATTGTGTAGAGCCAATAAATGTTTCCTAATTTGCCATCCACGGAAAGCAGCCTGCAGGGTGCAAGCAGATTTCCTGAGTGCTAAATACTGTTGCTGTTGCTTCTTGCCTTCTTTCATTGCCCTATATTGCTTCTGGATTATTACTGCTGCCTTCATCTGGATTATTTTTTGCCTTGTTCTCATACCTCTGTAGGCAGACTGCAGTTGAATAGTACTTTGTTTTATAAGAAGATAAGATTTTCTCTGCAACTTGGCTGCGACCATAGCACGGTATCTTTTCTGAACATAGATTGTTGCCATCCTCAGACGGATATATTCTTTTTTGAGTCTGAAAGAGCGATATGAGGTCTGTATTTTGCAAGCTGCATTGTGCATATCCAATAAATGTTTTCTAAATTGCCATCCCCGGAAAGCAGCCTGCAGGGTGCAAGCAGATTTCCTGAGCGCCAAATAATGTTGCTGTTGCTTTCTGCCTTCTCTTATTGCCCTGTATTGCTTCTGGATTAGGACTGCTGCCTTTTTCATTTTCTGATATTGCGCACGCTGCTTCTGCATTTTAAACATCGACTGTAACAAAACTGCAGACCTTTGCATCTGGATTATTCTTTGCCTTGTTTTCTCACCCCTGTAAATAGACTGCAGCTTAACTGTATTTTTTCTCAAACAAAGAAACCATTTTCTCTGCGACTTAGCAGCAACTAGAGCGCGGTAACGTCTCTGAATTAAGATCACTGCTGTCTTTAGATGTAAGTATTCTTTTCGGAGTCTGAAAGAGCGGTAGGAAGTCTGTATTTTACAAGCTGCATTGTGGAGATGCAATAAATGTTTTCTAATTTGCCATCCATGGAAAGCAGCCTGAAGACAACTTGCTGCTTCTTTGACCTTTAAATAATTTGCTTGCTGTGCTTTACCAGCTATGTATGCTCTGAAGTGACACTGAATGAGCACTGCAGCTTGTTCCATGGTTTTGTACTTTGTGTAGCAGACATGCATTCTATAGTAAGACTGTATCAAAGTTGCCATTTTGTGCTGTCTCTGAATCGTCTGCCTCACTTTTTTACCCCTCCAGGTGGCTTGCACTTTTCTTATGAGCAAACAAATCTGCAGATATTTTTGCCTCTCTTTCCTGCTAATAAGCAAAGCACGATAGTACCTCTGTATGGTCAAAGTAGCTGTCTTCACTTCTTTGAATTTTCTTTGAGCAATATATTTTCGAAAGGCTGATTGGATGGTGACTGCAGCCATTGTCCATTTCTGTAGTTCTCGTCTCACTAACCATCTGCGGAATGCGGACTGTAGGGTAACAATAGCTCTCTTCATTTTCCAGTATTGCTCCATATCATCCTTCAATTGCTTCTGTCCCTTGTACCATCGCTGAATAGATAAGGCAGACTGTCTCATGCTAAGATAATGCTTTCTTGCTACATAGCGACGGTAAGTGGTTTGTATGGATAATGCTGCAAGATGATGAATTTTTATTCTTTTACGAACGATGTAACCTCTGCAGCCTGCTTGTATACATATAGCAGAGCATTTCATGAGCAAGAAGCGTTCTCTATAATAGGCAGCAACTTTGTTTGCTCGAAATCTCTCCTGTATTATAACTGTGGATCTGCATATTGTAAAATACGTTCTTCTTGTCATATGCATTCTGTAGTTGGCTTGTAATGTTGTCGCAGCTTTGTGCCACAGCTTGATTTGTTTTCTGACTAAAAGGCCTTTAATATTAGACTGAATTTTAATACAAGTTGCCCGCATCTGGAGGAAGGACTTACGTTCTTTGCGCATTAATAGTTTAGCACGAAACTGAGTTTGGACAAAGATCACTTTTTCTCTTAATACAAGATACTCAATTCTCTTTTGCCTCATTCTAACCAGAGACTGTATCTTTACAGCAGCTGCTCGCATAGAGAAGTATTTACGTCTCTCTCTGGACATGCGATAAACGGATTGAATCAAAGTGGCTGCTTTTCTCTTTATTTCCGTTTTACAATTTTGCCATTTCCTGTAAGCTTTCTGAAGCACTAATACAGCATTGGTCTCTCGTTTTAGCTTTAAACATCTCCATCTCCTGAAAGCGGATTGTATGGTAAGGGCAGCAGATTTGAACTGTACAAAGTTTTCACGATCTTTCTTCGCCAACAACCAAGAGCGCACATGCCTCTGGAGAGTTCTTGTTGCATGTATGGTCTTTTTGTAGGCCAAAACAGCCCTCTTTGTTCTCATTCTTGCTTGTAGAAGGACAACACATTTTCTTAACTTCACATAGTATTTTCTGGCTGCATAAAATCTCCAGGTTCTCTGGAATAAAACACACACACACTTCTTAGTTATAACAATGAGCGGTTCAATTAAACTTTATAGTTTGAAAAGACAAACAAATTAAAATTTTGACATTTTGTACTGGAATTTTGATTTTTACTCAAAAAACCTAACCCACCCTAGGTAGTACCCTAAAAAGAAAAACAAAAACAAAAAACACACAAAAAACTTATTCCTGTGTAAAGAACAAAAATACATTTTTAACCCCATGTGTAATGGACACACCTGAATGACAGTGGCTGCAAAGGCCTGATTTTCCTTTTGTTTGTGAAGCTTTAATTTCTTTAGCTCCTTATAGGCCAAGTATTTTCTCCAGTGTTTCTGAATTACTACTGCAGATATTGTTCTCTTCAAAATCCAACGTTGTGACAGAAACTTGCGAACTGCAATTTGAATTACGGAGGCAGCCTTGTGCTTTTTCTGCAAATCAAACAATGCATAATTAGGCTAGACATAACATAGTAATAGAGAAAGTATGCTTCTCTGCAAGTTCCTTATACTGAACACTGTTGTCACAAGCACTAGCATTCTAGAAGTTCTAGATCTATTTGGATAGCAATTTTTCAGGATAATTGAAGTGAAATTCATGGATGCAAATGAGAGAAATAATGATCAAAAATCACTCGTAATAATAAAATCAAGCCCTATTAATTTTTCCTCTGAAAACTGACCTTTAGTAGCTGCTCCTCTGTTGTCACTTTGTACTTTCTCCATGCTGCTTGGATCACTCTTGCAGCTCTAGCCTCCTTACGAAGATCCAAAAGTCGACCACAGAGGAAGGAAAGGAAAGTGATGACAATCTGTAAAACAAAAAAATGTGTTTTAGATTTTGATCATCTGAAACTGTGATTTTTCTTTTATCAATACAATAAATTACACATAAGTTAGGCAAATTTGCATTTCTACTTTAATTGCATTAGTTTACAGATTGGTAAATTGTCATTAAAATTAAAGTAGAATTACAGGCAAAACATTTTTTTTTCCCCATTTTGGATAGAGTAAAGGAGAGTTATAACTCTGGTCAGATTTTTTTTGGCTTCTGTGTCCCACTGCGGAGATTACCCTTCACTTCCTGTCCCATAGCCAAAAAGGAAGTGAGAGGAGATCCCTGCAAATTAAGGGAATTCCTTGGCAACTACCAGGTCACCTGAACTAGTGCTCCCATTGGAAGATTTCCCCTCTATTCCTTTTCTGGGGGCAACCCAAATTTGGGATTTTCTTTTACTTCCACTTTCAATGATAATGGTAAACAAACAATGGTAAGCCCTTCTTTCTCTTTTCTGAAATGCCCACAATCAATCATTCTCAGCTACTTCAGCATCCCTTTTAATGCTAATACTCCTACTTCTAAACTTCTTAATCTAGCCTCTTCTTTTGGCATGAAGCAATGAATGCAGGCTTCTACTCACTCCAATGGCAACATCCTTGACCTTGTATTCTCCTATCTATGCACTCCGTGCAACCTCTCCAATAACTCTCTCCCACTCTCTGATCACCACCTTATTAGCTCCACTCTCTCCGTCTCCCACCTTCTCTCCCTCCAACCACCTAACAATTACCCATAGAAACCTTCGCCACCTCAACCCCTCTCTTCTCTACTCTGCCACTGACCATCTCTGACAAAATATCATCCCTGTCCTGCCCAGATCTAGCCACTTCTATCTACAACAGTTCACTGTCATTGTCCCTAGACAAGCTCGCCCCCCCCCCCCCCACTACATACACAGTCAGGCCCCGCGACCCCTACAACCTTTGGCAAACAGGTGACACTAGAGGTCTCAAAAACAGAGAAAAGCTCTTGAGCATCTGTGGCATAAGACTAAGTCTTAGAATGACTTAAACCAATGTACATCTGCCGTTCAGAAATACTATTCCTGTCTCCACACTGCCAAGCAGACCTATTTGATCACTCAAATTAACACCTTCTCATCCAATCCCCGTCAACTTTCCTCTACTTTCAACTCTTCCTCATCCTCCGCTGCCTCCACCCACTAACTCACTCACTGCCCAGAACGCCAATCACTTCAAAAGGAAAATCGGTACAATTCGTGAGAAGATCTCCGAGCAAATACCTCCCCTACTTAACGCTCCACATCCACAAAGGCAATCACTACTTCCAGCATTCAACCCCGCTACTATAGACGAGGCTGCTAAACCTTTTTCTAACGTCCACCTAACCACGTGCCCCCTAGACCCTGTTCAGTCGCAAATGCTAGTCACCCTCTGGCTCTATCCTACACTCTCTAACTCACATCTTCAATCTCTCCCTCTCTTTCGGCATCTTCTTCCCCAATTCTCTAAAACATGCACTAGTCACACCCATACGCAAAAAGCCCTCACTAAACTCCACCAATCTTAACAACCTACAATCCATCTCCTTAGTCCCTTTTTCCTCCAAACTCCTTGAACGCCTGGTCTACAACCAGCTGAGCAACCACCTCACTCAGAATAACCTTCTTGATCACCTTCAGTCTGGATTTTTCTCTCAACATTCCACGGAATCTGCTTGCCTCAAACTTACAAACGATCTAACGACTAAAACCAATGGACACTATTTTGCACTCCTACTCATCTCTGTTGCCTTTGACACAGTGGACCACTGCCTCCTTAAAAACTCTACTCCTTTGGTCTCCGTAACTGTGCCCTTCATTGGTTCTCATCCTACCTATCCCACCGTACCTTCAGTGTCACTTGCAATTCTACTTCCTCTTCTCTTCCTTTCTCTGTTGGGGTTTCCCAAGGTTCTGTTCTGGGACCCCTCCTATTCTCAATCTACACCTCCTCTCTGGGTCAACTGATTGCCTCCCATGGCTTTCAATACCATTTCTATGCCAATGACACCCAAATCTATCTCTCTACCCCTCAGCTCACTCCATCAGTCTCCTCAGCATCACTAATCTACTAACAGACATATCAGCCTGGATGTCATACCACTGACTTCTCTGTCAAAAGCAACGGCTCAATCATCAATCCACCCCACGTGCCAGGGTGCTAGGTGTAATCCTGCACTCTGAACTATCCTTTCGGCCCCACATCCAATCTCTGTCCAAAGCTTGCCGCCTCAACCTCTGCAACATCTCCAAGATAAGCCCCTTCCTAACCAATGACACCACAAAGCTTCTAACTCACTCCCTGGTCATTTCACGCCTTGACTACTGCAACTCCATCTTCACTGGCTTGCCTTTGCGTAGGCTATCCCCCTCCAGTCCATCATGAATGCTGCTGCCAGTCCTATCCGCCTTACCAACCAGTCAGTGTCTGCCAACTCTTTGCCAATCCCTCCACTGGCTCCAGCTCACCCAACAAATAAAATTCAGGATACTTGCAACAACTTATAAAGCCATCCACAACTCGGCCCCTAGTTACATCACTAACCTGGTCTCAAAATACCAACCAAATCAATCTTTGTTCCTCCCAAGACCTTCTGCTCTCTAGCTCCCTTGTCACCTCCTCCCATGCTCGCCTCCAGGATTTCTCCAGAGCCGCTCCCATCCTCTGGAACTCCCTTCCCCAATGTGTCCAGCTATTTCCATCTCTGTCCACTTTTAGACGATCCTTGAAAACTCATCTCTCCAGAGATCCTGCCCCCACATAACAACTGTACATGTATTGTGTCCATCAGCCAATCCCCCCAGTTATTACCTTTTGTATCGCTCGACCCTCCCTCTTAGATTGTAAGCTCTAAACAAGCAGGGCCCTCTGAATCCTCCTGTATTATAATCGTACTGTCTGCCCTTATGTTGTAAAGTGCTGTGTAAACTGTTGGTGCTATATAAATCCTGAATAATAATAATAATAAAAATAAGACAAGTAGAGAGCATGAATCTTCCTGAAGAGGGACACAGACAGCAATAAAAACTGACAGGTGTTCTAATCAATCTATACTCTGCCCAAAACTAGAAAAAAAAAAAGTTGCCTTTAGTTATACTTTAAATGCTCAGTCATTTTAAAAACGTAAAAAGTACAATATACCTGCAATTATCTTTGTTGGACCAATTTGAACATTCCTCTGATCCTCATTTCACTTGGATTAATTTTGGACACAAGTTACCTGATTTTTAATCTAGCTCCATCCTCTCTAATGAAGATGCCAAAAACAGCACGTTTACTAGACAAAGAAATGCCTATATGGAGCTTAGCTCCAACATCATGGAAGCTAAGCTATAGATGTAGGCCAGAAAAGCCTGTTCAGCGCCCTCAAGGGCAATACAGGGCCCCATACAGTAAAATTGGAATTTTGTACTCATTAAAATTTTCTTGGAGTCCAATAAAGCCCCATACTGTATACACTGGAAACCTCATACTGTTGGGAAAGGGTGCTGCCCACAGGAGGAATGGACAATAGCTAACAAAACATCTGTTAGCCAGCCCAGGACACCCCCTCCTCTACCTGGCATGTCTCAAGTTTGTAGCAAGCAGTACCAAAAGCATCGCAAACCGTGCCCCTCAATGGACTCCAAGAAAATAATTTTTATGATAAATACAAAATTCCTATCTTCTTTGTTATCCATTGAGGCACAAAGGAAGTCATATACTGTTGGGAACTTCAAAAGTTGAGGGGTGAGCAAACAATGCTAATAAACCAAACAGAACTGGGTATGGCCTGCAGTCCAAGAGCCACCTGAAATCCATCTCCCAAATGTGGCAACAAATGAAGCCCAACCTCCTGTCTGATGGGGAATCCTGCCAACAAGACCAGAGGGAGGACATGGAGAATCAACCTGATGCTCTAGAGCAGGAAAAAAAAACCAAAAATCACACATTGAGAAAAATTACTCAAAACAGAAGGGGAAATGGAGAAGAAACAAAAAGGAAGGAAGGGAGGATAGATTATGGTAACCCTATTGTCTATCAAAATCTATTTACTATGACCAATTTCCAGATTAAAAATATATGGACATTTTAGCTGATTGTCTGGTGCTCCATCTTTTCTCCCCAGTCAACCAGATTTTTCAAGCTGCACGGCTCCTACCTAGTGAGTATTACTAAGAACAATCATTGTAAAAAGAAAACCAGCTGGTCTAAGTAGGAGGGCCCTAAGTTTCTACCCACCTGACCGCATAAGGGTTAAGAAACATACCTTGAGAGATTGTCAGTACAGACAACCACCCTGACAAGGGGAGACTTACCGGGGAAGAACCCAGAATTGATTGGAAACAACAAGTTTCAAAAAACACCCCTGCCCCAGCGTATCATGGCAAATAAGCACACAAAAATGATTGTGCCACAGATTATCAATTGTCAATATTGAAATAATTCTAGGACCATCATTCAATTTAAAATAAATAGATCTGTGAAGGTTTTTAAAGCTTCACCTATGCACAATTTTGGGTAAAATAATTTTTCGCCATATAAAATGAGCATGTAAGCTTTGCATATTTGCTATCCATTTACTCGACACTATCTCATCTTTTATATTGTATCAAAAAACTGGTTACTGTGTTTTTGTGTACTAAAATAAGATTTTTCCACTTACTGTAGAATCTTTTTCTTGGAATCTGCTTGGAGACACAGGAATTCAGAAACTGACAGGTTTATATTGCCACCCTGGGCTGGGAAACTAGCAGAGAGAAATGTTTTGACCCAGCCACCTGTATAACCCCTCCTCTACTCTGCATGCCTCAGTTGTATGAGAAAGCAGTACAGAGGATCAAAACACACAAGGTTGAGACCTGTGTCCCTCAATGGACTCCAAGAAAAATATTGTACAGCAAAAATCTTGTTTTCTCATCCACTGAGGAATACAGGAATTTAGAAAGAGCCAGGATGTCCAAAAGCAGTCAACTGGTGCAACAACCACAGCCAGATCCGAGAAGGGACCAGGAACAGTATGCAACTCAGGACTACCAGCAGGACCAGTGCCTGTATCTGAACCAGATGAGGTTAAGTTCCTTGCAAAACAGGAGAATCCGACGAAGCCCACAGAAGATTGGTACAAACTCCCAGGAGACTTGAGCTCTGGTTACAGAGATACCTCTACACATGGAGTCCCCGGGTAAGACTAATTCTTGATCCATAGGGACCATCTGGAGGTTTGCATCAAATCCAGGAGTTGGCCTATGGACCAAAAAGGGTTGTCCTGAGCATCCAAATGCCAGGGAGGCAAACTACCCAAGGACCATCTGGATGTACAAACAACCCACCACTTATAAAAGTGGGAGTACACCTTCATGCAAAGACTTATCAGAGGGATTAGCCGACCTCTGGCTTTGAGCTCTGCAGAGTCAATGGGGGTTAGACTCTGAAGGCCTACGGTTACCTGCTGTCAAAATAGATGGGAGAAGGGTGGGCTTCCTCCGACCTCCTGCACTGAGGCAAGAACACACTCTTGCTATCTGTGGCCAGGCCAACACACCTAGAAGCCCAGACTCTATGCAGAAGTCCCACAGTGAACATAGGAGAGGCCTCAGTCATAACCGACTGAAGGCATGGATTCCTTCTGGGGATAATGGGCAAACACCGTCAAAACAACTAAAGGAGTATGTGTTGATGTAATGCATGGCAGCTGGACTGTCCTCTGTGTGTCTTTGGGGAGACACGTTGAGTCCTGCAACTAGGTCCAATGGAACTCTAGGTCTCCAATGGTCACAATTGCAGGCAGCTGGTGCCTAGGTGACAAAGTCACTATAGGCAGGCTGTGGAACGGGAATGGAGATCCATGTGATACTTTGATAGCTGGAGCAGAATTAGGATAGTGCTTTCTCTAGGATCAATAGCAGGTAAGGGAGCACACGCAGCATTGCAACTTGCAGATGACATCAGCACTCAAACCCTCTGCCTCTACCCTTGCCACTATAAAAAACTAGTGGTGGCGTGTAATTTGAAAAAGGAGCCCACCGTGCAGATGGTAAGGTAGCTCCCGATGCTTGAGCCTGACTGGCCTAGTTCATTATGTAAATCTTCACAGATAAGATCCCTTCTTGGGATGGACTAGGAAAGCACTTTGCAGTTCCCAAGGGTCTGAAATGCACCACAAAGCAGAGCCTTGGTCACATACCAGGCCAGGCCCAGATGTTCAGACAGGCAGGTTCATGGCACAGCCTCCAAATTTTTGGAGGAAACATTGATTCGAATAACTGCTATATAGAAACTATCAAGCAGCAGTGTACTGAGGAATCCTGATTGGGGTATTCATTAAAAAAAAAAAAAAAAAAAAAGAAAAGACAAAAGTGATAAAAGTTCAACCCACTATGACACTAGCAAAAACCTGAGGTGTTTTGGGTAGAAGAGGGTTAAGAGGGGAGTGGTTTACAATGTTTCTGTTTGCAAGTGTCCCAAACTCTTGGAGGTGACAGTAGAACCCAACTGTTTCTGATGTCCTGTATCCATCTGAATGAAAAAGAAAAAACTAATTTGAGTGCATTTAAATGAAAATATAAAATGGACAGAAATAAAAAAAATGCAACTGCCACAATTTTATGCTATAGGGTCTCAGCCTTCGAAAAATGTATAATGTTTAGGGGTTTAAAGTGCATTTTCATGTACAAAATGTGCAATTTCATGTAAGTGAAAAAAGAAAAAATGGCTCTGGCGGCAAAAGAGTTAAAAAATGCAACCAAACTGATATGGTTGTGAAAGCCTTGTGAAAAGTCAAAAATAAAAGTTACATTTCTGAGTTGACAGCAAGTGTGGAATATGATCTCAGGAGCAAACAGGGCGTAAAGAGTGCAGGCATTTTTGCAGAACTGGTTGGTCCACATTGCAATATTCAATTTTCATAAAGTACAAGAAAGCTTAGTTCATAAAGAACAGTTTTGAGCAACGTAACCCTAAAGCTACTAACTTCTTCCCTGTATCTTGAAAAAACAGACTTGTCCGATTACCAGGTGAAAATAAAAGGAGGGGTAAAAAAAAAAAGAAAAAAAAAAAAAGGCGCATAAAACATATGAAGTAAAATAATGTGTCAAAGAAAGTAAATATACTGTACATATATCTCAGTGCAGCCAATATGATAACCAAAAAGTCCTTCCAGTATGAATCTGTAGATCAGTGACTGTATACTTGTGCAGGTTTCCTTTGTGTACTCTGGTTTCCTCCCACACTCCAAAACACATGCTGGGCTCTGTGTGGTGAGCATTTCCTTTTAGGATGTAATGGGACCAACAGATGCTGGAGAGTGGATAACACAGATCTCTTGTTATATTTGCTACCTAACAAGCAGCCCTCTTGTGAGTGCATAGTGATGGTGGAATGCACATTGCACTTCAGAGCACTGTGTGGAATCGAACACAATTTACTGTGATTATTAGTACCACACCAATGATATACAGATTTATACTAGAAGGACTCTTTGCTTATTATCATATTGGTTGCACTGAGATATATGTATATTTACTTTCTTTGACACATTATTATTTTACTTCATATGTTGTTGCACTGCACCTTATATACAGTCTCACAGAAGTGAGTACACCCCTCACATTTTTGTAAATATTTTATTATATCTTTTCATGTGACAACACTGAAGAAAGGACACTTTGCTACAATGTAAAGTAGTGAGTGTACAGCTTGTATAACAGTGTAAATTTGCTGTCCCTTCAAAATAACAACACACAGCCATTAATGTCTAAACCACTGGCAACAAAAGTGAGTACACCCCTAAGTGAAAATGTCCAAATTGGGCCCAAAGTATCAATATTTTGCGTGGCTACCATTATTTTCCAGCACTGCCTTAACTACCTCTTGGGCATGGAGTTCACCAGAACTTTACATGTTCCACTGGAGTCCTTTTCCACTCCCCTATGACGACATCACAGAGCTGGTGGATGTTAGAAACCTTGCGCTCCTCCACCTTCCATTTGAGGATGCCCCACAGATGCTCAATTGGGTTTAGCTCTGGAGACATGCTTGACTAGTCCATCACCTTTACCCTCAGCTTCTTTAGCAAGGCAGTGGTCGTCTTGGAGGTATCTTTGGGGTTATGTTGGAATACTGCCCTGTGGCCCAGTCTCCGAAGGGAGGGGATCATGCTCTGCTTCAGTATGTCACAGTACATGTTGCTACAAAACCTCCAAAACAAAGGCCTCAAGGTCCTCGATATTACTAGTAAGTAGAGCTGGAGTCCCTAGTTATCAACATAATGAGAAACTGCATAAAAACAAAACCAGTTATGGACTCAACCAGAATATTGGGTTTGTTTATATGTATTCATATTGAAAAATAATTAAAAGGCTGGTGGTCAATGGCACACAATAGTTTCTTTATTAACCACTTGCCTACCAGGCACTTATACCCCCTTCCTGCCCAGGCCAATTTTCAGCTTTCAGCGCTGTCGCTCTGAGTGACAATTGCACGGTCATGCAACACTGCACTTGTATGAAATTTTTATCATTTTTTTCATACAAATAGAGCTTTCTTTTGGTGGTACGTACTCGCCGCTGGGTGTTTTATTTTTTTTCACTGATGTGTGTTGATGAGGCTGCACTGATAGGCAGCACTGATATGCAACAATGATGGGCACTGACTGATGGCACTGATGGGTGGCACTGATAATCAGTGCCCTGATGATCGGTGCCGATCCCTCCTCTGGCAATTGCCACTTATCGGCAGTACTTTGCTCAAGCTGTGACAGTGTGAGGAAAGTGCAGCATATAACCGGCAACTGCATTTACCGGTGATCTGCTGTGTCATTGGGCACGGCTGATCACGTGGTAAAAGGCCGCTGTGATTGGCCTTTTACTGCCTCACATAATCAGCTGTGTTGGACACAGCTATCATAGAGATCACCGGGGGCGCGCGGGAGGGCATGTTCTGGGAGGACGTCACATGACGCCCTCCCAGAACTGGCTGGAGGCAGTGAAGCCATCATTCGGCTATCTGCGGTCGGCAAGTGGTTGAACAAACATTTCTAAAAACAGAAAAAATCATGCCACGCTCCACAAGTCCCGAGTAACATCCCCCAAAGGGGGAGTACCCATAAAAACAATAGACAAATAAGTTGGTAACATTAGTATCTCTCTCCATAAAGAATGCATGTGTAAATTTACAGAACGTGATCATTCATAGTCCTCTTTAAGTAGAACATGCTCCATATCATACTATATGTATGTGTCTGCCAATAAAAATCACCATAGATGGAGGATATCATTGTTAGAATCTCATAAATGAGTGAGGTTTTGTAATCCAGGGAAGGATACTGCAAACTGTCTGAGCCTCCCTCTTACACTGAACGGTCAGTCAGACATATCATATTGAGGATGAAGACAGGGCGTCCCAGACAATGCATCAACATACACATGTAGTCCAGAGGAGGATATCTTATGTAGAAATTATGGCTTCACCTCCCTCTGGTGCCTGATATTGGGGCACCATCCATGGGAGGACATAGACCAGGGAAACCTCCCTCATACATTGATGGATGACATCCTTGTCTGAGACACATCCATGGGAGATGCTTTGATTAGGTTTAGTGATCCTGCAAACAGAGTTCCTTCAAATTAAATGGAGTATAAACATGAGAGTGATGTTTTTAGGCAGAGTTGAGGCAGTCCCCTTTAAGTGCATAGACTCATCAGTAGAGAAATCTCTTCCAAAGTTAGCGAAATTGGAACATCAAAATGGTATTGTAGGCAGAGTTAGGTAACAATAGAGGCAGTCCCCTTGAATACATATTGACATATTGGCAAAGAAGTTCCTTCCAAAGTTGTTAAAGATCAAGCATCAAAAGAGCATTTGAGGTAGAGTTGAAGTACTTATCACATTGTAGAGGTCCATTGAGAGTTCCCGGGGGGGCCTGGGAGTGTGCTGATAGCCCATTCCTGACTGGTTTCGCCGGTACAACCTCAGAGGTAGGCTCAGAATTGTTTGTTAAACCACCATGTTTGACTGTAGGCACCATCTGAATCAAAAAAGTTTATCTTGGTCTCATCAGACCACAGGACATGGTTCCAGTAATCCATGTTCTTAGTCTACTTGTCTTCAACAAACTGCAGGCTTTCTTCTTGCATCATCTTTAGAAGAGGCTTCCTTCTGGGACGACAGCCATGCAGACCAATTTGATGCAGTCTGCGGCGTATGGTCTGAGCACTGACAGGCTGACTCCCCACCCCTTCAACCTTTGCAGCAATGCCGGCAGCACTCATACATCTATTTCCCAAAGACAACCTCTGGATATGACGCTGAGCACGTGCACTCAACTTCTTTGGCTGACCATGGCGAGGCCTGTTCTGAGTGGAACCTGTCCTGTTAAACTGCTGTATGGTCTTGGCCACTGTACTGATGCTCAGTTTCAGGGTCTCGGCAATCTTCTTATAGCCTAGGCCAGGGGTCTGCAACCTTTAAGACATAAAGAGCCACTTGGACCCGTTTCCGAAGGGAAAAAAAGACTGGGAGCCGCAAAACCATTGCAACATTTAAAACAAATCCGACACTGCATATATTGCAAAAAGCGCTCTGGTCATGAAGGGGGTTTAAGGGCCCAGTAAGCAAAGGGTTAATCAGGGCCACAGTGTATCGTCATAATCACAATCATAGCCTTAGGTAAATATGAGGGCCCAATGTAATCCAAATTATAAATATATTATTATATTATTGTCCCTTTTCTATTAATATTTTTTTAACCCCCCTCAGAACTACTTTTCATAGAAAACGTTAAATTAACTTACCTTTTTTTGTTCTTCACTCCCGCGCAGTGCTGTGTTCTTCTTCACGCTCATGCAACGCTAGCTCACGCTGGTTTCGGCTCTGTCACTCCTCCCCCTCGCACACAGGCGGCCTGACGTCACCAGGCACTGTACTCGTGGCGTGGCGGAGCTGAACCACGTTGAGTAGCTACGGCAACCCTATTGCCTGTCACCTGGTGGGCAGTGTGCTCCGGAGCTGCAGCAAAGGTGAAAAAGAGCCGCATGCGGCTCTGGAGCCGCGGGTTGCCGACACCCGGCCTAGGCCATCTTTATGTAGAGCAACAATTCTTTTTTTCAGATCTTCAGAGACTTCTTTGCAATGAGGTGCTATGTTGAACTTCCAGTGACCAGTATGAGAAAGTGAGAGCGATAACACCAAATTTAACACACCTGCTCCCCATTCACACCTGGGACCTTATAACACTAACGAGTCACATGACACCAGGGGGGAAAAATGGCTAATTGGGCCCAATTTGGACATTTTCACTTAGGGGTGTACTCACCTTTTGTTGCCACTGGTTTGGACATTAATGGCTGTGAGTTATTTTGAGGGGACAGCAAATTTACACCGTTATACAAGCTGTACACTCACTACTTTACATTGTAGCAAAGTATAATTTCTTCAGTGTTGTCACATGAAAAGGTATATTAAAATATTTACAAAAATGTGAGGGATGTACTCACTTTCGTGAGACCCTGTGTGTATGTACATACATATTTGTTCATTGAGATCTGGTTTCACTGTCTCTGGTGCTAGCTGCTCCTACTTTTATAGCGCTCGCTATTTGCATTTTGAAGTGGCAATATATGACCTTTTTGGTTTTGGGTTTGGACACGCTTTCAATGCACCTAGGAAGCTAGATCCCTCATGTACCCTGCTAGGCAGTGCTGGGGGGAATGGGGAGGGGGACTAGGCAGGACCTTTACTTCATTTCCTTAAGCTCCTGCAGATACAACGATTTTCTGTCAATCTAAGGGGCTGTGGGCAGAGCTAGGCATTGTATTCACCGATAGGGCTATCGTTGGTACCAGCATCTAAGAAGCAGCAGCAAGGGAGACAACACTGCAGTGATCTCACCTACCATAAGGAATGCCTATCCAGTAGTTCTGCTGGCAGAATCAACAATGAAATCACAAAATGTTTCAGAAGGTACTTATAAAAACAGACAGCCTGGTCTTCTTGGTATCAGCAGTCTACATTCATGTAGTCTTGGGCATTTCAATGTGATTTTATAGCTTGGATGATGGCTCACTTTATATCTTGGTAATCTGACAGTATTTATGGATTTGTTGTTCAATCTGATTTTATTGAATTATAAAACATAGGTACATACAGATAGCAAGTATAGAGATTGGGAATAAAAAACCTCCAGTGTAAAATTCAATCACACAGATTCAGGTTACAACAGAAATAGCATGAACTTTGGCACCAGATTTGGTTGAATTGAAAGATAAGGCTACGTAAAGTAGACAAGTATTCGAACACTCATGAAGGTGTATGCTGGAGGGATGTACAAGGTATACATCAGCGATGATTTTGCATAGTGAAAGGATTGGGTTCAGTTAAAAGAACAGATTAGAAAGGCGGTAGAAGGGCAGGAAAGGATAAGGCAAGTGTGGATACTCCGTCACGCCTGAGCAAGGATGGAATTAGAATCACTTTTGTATTTAAGGATATGTCCTTGTAATACTCAGATAAAGATACAGTCTTACCTTTGTCTTCTAAACAACCTTACATAAAATGGTACAACTGGAGACTATTTTTCCCCAAATTAATTAGATACCATGCTGTTTTCTAAAACCAAAATTTTTGGATGACCATATTGTTGAAATTACACCCTGTTCCAAAGTATTATGCAAATTCTATTTAAGTGTCACAAAGATTAAAATATTTTGTTTTTCAGTTTAACTCATGGATGGCATTGTGTCTCAGGGCTCTTTTGATCACTGAAAACAATCTCGGACACCTGTGATAATTAGATTGGCAGGTGAACCCAATATAAGGAAAAGCTACTAAAGGAGGGTGTTCCACATTATTAAGCAGAGCACCATTTTCAAGCAATATGGGGAAGAAAAAGGATCTCTCTGCTGCCGAAAAGAGTGAAAAATAGTTCAATGCCTTGGACAATGTATGAAAACATTAGATATTTCACGAAAACTTAAGCGTGATCATCGCACTATTAAGAGATTTGTGGCTGATTCAGAGCACAGACGGGTTTGTGCAGATAAATGCACATTGAGGAAGATTTCTGCCAGATCCATGCATCAGATCAAGAGAGCAGCTGCTAAAATACCATTTTATAGCAGCAAACAGATATTTGAAGCTGCGGGTGCCTCTGGAGTCCCACGGACATCAAGGTGTAGAGTCCTCCAGAGTCTTGCAACTGTGCATAAACCTTATATTCGGCCACCACTAACCAATGCTCACAAGCAGAAACGGCTGCATTGGGCAGAAAAATACATGAAGACTAAATTTTCAAACAGTCCTGTTCACTGATGAGTGCCGTGCAACCCTGGATGGTCCAGATGGATGGAGTAGTGGATGGTTGGTGGACGGCCACCCTGTTCCAACAAGGCTGCAACGTCAGCAAGGCGGTGGTGGAGTCATGGTTTGGGCCGGAATAATGGGAACAGAGCTGGTCAGCCCCTTTAGGGTGTAAGGATGACCTCTGCAAAGTATGTGGTGTTTGACTGACCACTTTTTTCCCTGGTACAGAAGGAAGAACTATGCTTTCCATAATAAAACCATCTTCATGCATGACAATGCACCATCTCATGCTGCAAAGAATACCTCTGCATCAATGGCTGCTATGAGGATAAAAGGAGAGAAAGTCATGGTGTGGCCTCCATCCTCCCCCGACCTCAATCCTATTGAGAAACTTTAGAGCATCCTCAAGAAAAGGATCTATGAGGGTGGGAGGCAGTTTATATCCAAACAGCAGCTCTGGGAGGCTATTCTGACATCTTGCAAACAAATTCAAGCAGAAACTGTCCAAAAACTCACAAGTTCAATGGATGCAAGACTTGTGAAGCTGCTATCAAATAAGGGGTCCTATGTTAAAATGTAACGTGACCTGTTAAAATGTTTAAAACGTTAAAATGTTGTTAAAAGTTTGAGTGAAATAGCTTTTGATTTCAGTAAATATGCTGCAAAACACAACAAATGACAACTACGGAAGCCCCATCTTATTCTTCAAACTACATTTCCCATCATCCTTTCTGCTCACAAGACCCATAGGGAGACTGAGCAGAAACATTATCCTTGTGTGCAGGGTGGGATTGGTGAAATAACAGGAGGATTTATTGGGAAGATGGGAGGAAGAGTCTCACGTTTTGATCACTTGACAGGAGATGGAGTCTTTTGAGTCCTAAAGTCTACAATCATCATAAATCATGACCACTGAGTACTGGAGAGAAGGCAGAAAGGGTGGTCATTTACCTAGTGGAAATGAAAATCTGGGATTCAAGCACTTGCAGTTTTTTTTAATAGAAGAACTTTCCTTGCGTTAGCATATTTAAAAAGAAAAACTAAAACATGATTTTAGTTATAGTGCAGTATTTGACATGAAAATAATTTTCCTTCAGTTATACTTTAAATTAAGTCACATAGTAAGAGAATTTAAGACTGAAATGATCTTGTGCCTGCTAATATTTCTTTACCTTTTCATCTGGGATTGTATTAGATGTATCAGAGTGATGGATCATGGCTGGAATTCCCCCCAGATTAGACACTGCAATTTGCAGAAGATTGAAGTTTGTTCTTTCATTAGCCAATAATTCTTTATACAAGGCTGAGGTGGTGAAGCCTGTAAAATAAATAGAACAATTCTAAAAACAATGTCCATTAATATCATTCATGGTGTCAATTCATGGAAAACTGGCTAGGTATGGGTGGAAGCTAATGGGTTAAACTGTAAAATGGCTTCTTGGGTCTTCTTGGGTCTCAAGTACTCCAAAGCTAAAATATCTTATTGCAGTGCCAATATGAGACCAAGATCCCTCACAGAGGCAGTTCTACTGGCCAGTCTGGCTTCTTTACATAAATATTTCTTTCTAATGCAGCAAGGTGTCTGCTATATCAATATGCCTCTCAGGGACATTTATAGATGAGACTATAAATACTCCTTTTCTCCCTAGTGCCCAGTATTGGGACTGCTACGTCACTTCCTGTTAGCAGAGTGGATTCAGTTCTTCTGACAGCAGAGGATCCTGGGACTTGTAGTTATATAGCCAACACTATTTCTGAGTGCAGACTGAACTACAACTATCAGAGAGCTGGGGAACCAGGCGGATGCTGGGAGAGCAGATAAATTCTACAAGGAACTGGCTTGTTCCCTTGATGCAGGATTCAGAACTGAACACAGAGGACTGCTGTTCTCCTCCAGAGACAGATTGCTGGCTACTACTGCTGGGGAACTCTGTGTAACCAGTTCGACACAGCAGTGACACAGATCGGCACACCAGGATCGCATCAGCTTCTCTGCATCGGGGCGGTCATTGTCAGGTCTTCACACAGACATCTCTGCTTGCTGCACTGACAGGCTGTCAGGCAGTAACTCTGCACTTCCCTTCAAACAGTCAAGAGCCTGGGTAAGAACTCTTGTTCCTAGGAGGCCTTGCTATCCTTGGGATTGGTGAGTGGGTGGATGCGCAACCTCTGTCATCACTCTAGAGAAACTGCATGCAGACACCTTTACACCTCAGTTACCAGGAGACCTTTGCTTTGAGAAACACCACAGCCTGTTTAACTTCACTGAATTACCAGTATTCACTGCTGTTTATGGGCCCCACCATAGCTAGCAGAAGACAGCGGATCCAACATTAGGAACTGTAATCACTGGACTCAAGTCACAATCTCTAGTTAAAAGGGATCTCTTCTCTTCTAAGACCATTGTTATTCAACTTAGGATACTTATATCTATTTGTGCCGAAGTATACATTTACAATAAGTAATAATTTACACAAGTCAACAAGCCTTTTCTTCCCCCTCTTACTACTAGTTTGGCAATTAAATAGTTGAAGCTTTCTACTCATGACTGTATAACCTGTTAAAATGTTGTTGTTCTTTTATACGTTAACTGGGGTTGTATATCCTTAAACCCATTATTCCTGTAGCCTATTCTTTTGAAAAAGTCTAATATAGAGGTGTTACTAAAGAATTGTGTCTCTTGCATTATTACTCTATACTGTTGAACTATATCTGAACCCAGAGTATTAGAGGTGTTGGGAATCTTGCAAGATCAGCGACTGGGGACAAGCATT
Organism: Staurois parvus; assembly: GCF_062004578.1. Lineage (NCBI taxonomy): Eukaryota > Metazoa > Chordata > Amphibia > Anura > Ranidae > Staurois > Staurois parvus. The sequence continues at coordinate 9,815,647 of NW_028318198.1, forward strand.
ATCAAGCAACCCCTGCGGGGGGTAGCGCTACACCAATATTGTTTGGTTTTCATGTTGAGCATGGAGGACAAAGAGCATTTACAGTGAACCGGTTCTAATGCAAGACGCATTTAAGAGAGTCTTGAGAAAGAGGCCTTGATTCATGTAGCCTTACCTCCTCCACACCCACCAGCATCTGACATCACACAGGACTTTCCTCTTGGCTTTTTGAGTGACTCATATGGTTCCTTCAGTATTTCCTGGCCGTTGAAAGAACAGAGTGTCTGGGTGGAATTAACTTTGCTGTGTGCTGTTGTGGTCTGGATGACAGCCCCAGTTCATATGACAGGAGCATGACTCCTTATCAAATGTGAGTTGCCAATTTTTTTTTATTTTTTTTTAATAAATAAAAATGTGTTTGTTTTTTACTGCACTTAGATGCATCCTCTGATGTTCCTTTTTGGATCTAGGGGGGATAACATTTCTTCTTTTGAAGTTGGAATCTGCATACTGCACAATCTGCTAGATTTAGGCTCCCCTGGTTTGTATAAGTAACTTGTGGTCGTCAATGGGATTGCAAGAGTTGTGGCATGGGTCTCTATTAAACAATGGGTCCATCATATAATGGCAGACACCCTCTGTTAAAGCGTATCTAAACCCAAAATCAAAAATGTAACATATTGCAGAGTCCCACTCCATTGGATGTGGTGTCTTTATTAGATTTCTTTTTTAGGCATTTTCCTTTATTTTGATCTGGTGGTCCTACCAGTAATACACTTTCTGTCCTAGCTTGGCTACACCAACTAATCCACAGTATCTATGGAGGAGCAACGTAGCCACTCTTGGACAGAAAAGTTGTCAACCTGTGCTGAGGGTAGTGTTAGATGTACTAGAAGATTTAGAGACTTTTTAAGCAGTTACAGAAGAAGTTTTAGTTTCTCTTGGGATAAAAGTTGTAACTAAACAAATGAAAGCGGACCATTGTAAGCAACCCTGTCAGTGTTAAATGGTTTGTCTCGACCCTCTAAGTGCCACTTTTGCTGGGCAGCTTGGTCTGGAGGCAGAGGAGATGCTGAGAGGAGAGGTGGGGAAGGAGATCACTGACAGCACCAACACAGATGGCATCAGCACTCTGCACCAAATGAGGTCGACAATCTGCAGAGCCCAGAGGTGACAGGCAGGGACAGTGCCTAGGACAGCTTGTTCTGTACTCTGTTATATGCAGGCTGCCATTGCTCTGATAATTAAAGTGTAAGCTTCTCCAGGTCTGACATGTGAGGAATCAGTGCCCAAGCATTGCTGGTGACATGGCAGTGCCAAGGCTTGCACGACAGAGTGGAAAGTTGCAGAGAAGCTGTGTGTTTGCCCACTGACAAGTTCAGGTAAATACTTCTGCCTCTCTTCCTATGACAACTGTATGGTGTCAATCTTCTAATTACCAGCTCAACAGTATATGTACAATGTATGTTTTTTTTTCTAATCTTGACCCCTAATCCTGTAAAATCAGAACTGCTTTTTTTTTTTTTTTTTTTTAGAGCTTATTCACAAATGGCAGCAAGGACTACCACTCCTCTGAAAAGCAATCAGCTTGAATCGTTTTTCAAAGGAATTTGACAGACAGTGAAGAGGCGATATATTGCCTACTTAACACCTGTTTTAACCCTTTAAATGCAGAATCACCATGCTGCAACCGCATGAAATGTATACGGTTGCAGCGTAGCCCCATTCACCTGGAGGTATACTTCCTGCTGCACCCACAGCATGTGTATGATCCTGGCTTCTGCCTCTGCTGCTAAAAAAAAGGGGGAGCAAATAGGGGTAGTAAAAAATGGCTCAACCGTGGTTTTACTTTCCCAAAACCTCACATGTGAACAAGCCCTTGGTTCACATCTGTGCAGCCCATTAATTTGAATAGGCTGCCCTACCCACAGAAACACAGGGAAGGAAGTCCCTGACCATTTTATTTTCTATTTTAATTGCGGTGCATTGAAAATGAACCACGTTTGCTAATATGTTGGGGGTACAGTTAAGAATCAATGGCAGTCCTGCATCTTTGCTAAAGAGCAGCACATTTGTCTGTATGTCAGAAACACACAATTTAGTGCACGTTCATTGACACACAGGAATATGAACCAAGCCTTATACTGGGGTGGCTCAAGACAAAATACTTTTCAGGAGCACCTTGACTGGAGAGAGGTTGAGAAAAACAGACCTAGACCACGTAAGCAAATGGCTTAGTTGCAAAGAGACAGTAATCCATAGCAGCCAAGTAGATTTTGGTTTACAAAATGAGCTCCCCAGGAAGTTCTTTGCAGCAAGAAACATAGCTTGGATAATATCCCCAAACAGCAATGGGAGACCTCACCTGGGTGGCGGGGTGCGGTTTTCAGGGACACTCACATGCACAACAGGGATTGAAAGAACAGTTTGTACAATAAGATGGAACTAATTATTTTCCTGGAGGTAATTCCCCCAATTCGCCACCTTTTTTTTCTACTGGAAATTTACCAATGCTTTGGGTATGCATTTCGGAAGACAGCAGTCAAAATTTCCAATCTACTGTATATTTAAATTGGGGTTACACATAGCTAAGTGCTTGGTGTAGTAAGCAGACAACATAATTTGCAGTAATCCTCAGATCATACACAACTTCTGAGAAGCTTCTCAATCCATGCTGTGCATTGCCAATACCACCAAACAATTTATCAATGCCCTAAAGACAAATGGATACTCAAAAATTTTTAAAAACAGCAGGCATATAACATGGATGCTTCATCCTTAGGTGGTGAGACCCGTTCTTGGACCACATGATTGGAAAGCTAGCCTGATTTAGCGGACTGGCCCCCTTCAGAGCTCAACCAACCTCATGTCATGTCACTGTTTAAATGCTCAACACCCCTCAACCAGTCCTCTTCCAGTGTGCACTGCCGGTCCTACATTCCAGGGCCATGAGCATGTGTTCCAGCAGCTCATGCCCAGTCCGCAGAAGCTGTAAGTTTTTTCTTTGCATGAGCTCATGGAGATAAGTCATATCTGTAACGGAACAGGACCCCGACTGCACTAGGGTATTTCTGTTAGACTCCAGCTTCCCTGTCCGAACACAGATCCACGGACACCACTCTTGAACGAAATCCAGGAAATAGACTGCTTTATTTTAACACAGACACAAGATATAAACATTCAAGGGAACAACCCACATCCCTGCATGTGGACACAGGGAGGAGCAAACCAAGACTAGCAACCAGAGACACATCAGCAGACACCCCCCCACCAAGCCAATACACAAACACACACATCCCATAATAGTTTTCTCCCAAACAAGACACACAATAGAACAATGGAATGCACCACATGGCAGTAAACAATGAACAACCCCCACACCCCACCTATACATGTCTACACAATATCAGGACATTTCACCCTGTACCCCTAACAGGCACAGGGTGACTTACACATAGGAGGGATATGGGGAGCTGAGGCAGGGGTCTCCCCACCCCTCCAAAGTGATCTGTGTTCCATGGGTCCCCCACCCAAAGTCACTCCCGTCACAATATCCATCATGCTTTTGACACACTGTGCAATGGAAAGTAATGCTATATGGGTTCAAGGCAGTCGGATTTACATGTCATATAAGGTATTACTTACATTTTCATACATTTATGCTTGTGTATACACATGGATCATTAGTAGAGCAGTGATTTTGGCTGTACAAGAACAGTACCTTGTGCACTTGTATGGATAAATGATTTATTTATATTATATCAATAATGTTATTTATGTTGCTTTATCTTTGGATCATGGAGAATAGGTCATTTCCAGCTATAGGACATGCACTTTGTTTATGAGGGAAGTTTAACTTTATACAACCGCCCACTAGTTCGTTGGACAGGAGGGCTGCCTTTGATCCATGACCATTTAAAAACATTGACATGGGCATGAGGTTGATTCAGCTCTGAAGAAGGGGACCAGTCCCCTGAAACGTGTTAGCTTTCCAACCATATGATCCAAGAACAGGTCACACCGGCTCTAGCTGCAGTATCCATGTTAAATGCCTGCTGTTTCTAAATTGTTGTGAGTATCCATGGTCTTTTGAGGGTTTTATAAATTGTTTGGTGGTAATGCACGAGGTGTTTGTGCCCAACTGTGTGAGTTTTTTTTACATTTGACTGAAAATTTCCCGATATGTGGTGGACTGCACCTGAGGAAGCATCACAAACCGCAGCACCATTGGGAGTACCTTGCATTGAATACTAAAGTGTTTTTGAGGATTGTGTGCATTGTATTTATTCGACACAAAAGAAAAATGTCCCTGAGACAGTAAAAAAAAAAAAAAAATCCCTGGCAGGGGTTCTAACCTTTGTTCACTATCAAAAATGTTTGGGTATGATTAGCACTTTAAAGCAATAGTAGCTAAACAAGCATTACCTTCATCACACACTCCAGACCACATATCGACAGAGTTATCAGAATCTGAGGAAGAATTCAGCCCTACTGTCCCAGTTTCATTACATTCAATAGTCTGTGTGGTCCGCTGACTAATAGCATTTAATGCCACATAACTGGGGTGGTAATGGTTAATTAGGTAACAAAATACTCTCCCATCAGAAAATGACACAGTGAAATTTTCAACCTACAAGCAAAAAACAAAAACATGAGTTAGTTCAGGGAACTCCAGTGAAAATGTGAATCAACTGTAGCAGCTTTTGGCCAATTCGAACCTGGTAATCCTGCCATTAACTCACATCCTGTCCTAGGGTGACAACCGTACTAAGCAGTCTTGTCACCCTTGGACATAAGCGTGTGTTAGGACTACATAATGCTTCCTTATCTTCTCCAAGCGGGAAGTGTTTTGTAGTTCAAGGAGATAGCAGGGAACTATGCTAACTGATAACAGTCTAGATAGAGAGCACAGGAAGTGATCAGCTCACAAGATTTCTGGCAGGATGAACAGCTTTTTTTGCACTTGCCGAATAGATAAAACGTTTTAAATGATATATTTAAAGAACAATGATTACAATTGTTTTTAATATTGTGCTGTCATTCATAAGACACAGTTCATGTAGTACTTTGTCACATGCAGATAGACGCTTCTTAAGTGTAGTTGGGTTTGACCTGCCACCCTCCATTCCTCCTGCAGTAAATCTGCCAACAGCTAGAGAGGAGGCAGATCCTGCAGATTGTCTCAGTTCACGCAGTAATCTGCAGCAGGAGGAATGCACAGAGACAGGAGGCTGACATACTCCCTCTCCCCCCTTCTCTAATTCATCTCATCTTGGGAAAGTGCTCAGTGCCGTGACAAATTGCAGTTATGATGTGTCTGTCTCTTCTTAGCAGTTATCAGATCTATGGAGGGAGGAAGTGCAGGTCAGTCCTCATAACTAGACTTGGGAAGACCTTCCTACATGTGACAAATTTCAAATGGTCTTTGGCCTGTAGGGCGCAAAACAATGTGCAAAATTGTAATGATAGTTCTTTGACAAAAAGGAAGCAAATGAGAGAAATATATTGCTGGAATTTGCATACTTTAAGTACTCCAATATTGTTACACATTTTTAAATTTATATTTTAACTTGTCAGAAGTGACTAATACTAATTTTAGGTTATAAAACAATTACCTTTGTGTTATAGAAGGCACATACTGCATTAACCCATTCCATGAGCAACAGGACTCGTTCACTGTAATTCTCTGGTAAAAATGGGTTGCTGTCACGCTTCTTGGCCACTGCTGGAAATGACAGGGCACGTAATGCAGCAAGCTTTTTCTGGGTGCTGTAACTGTGTTTCAGGAACTTTATCTCTTCTTTTAGATGGTCAACATTCAGCACAACGTCCACCTATCACAGATAAAAGACATACAGAGTTGTCAAAATATAATATTGGTCATAACTGATTAGAAAAAGTCATTCACAGTTCGAAAGCAACACCAAACTCTGGCTTACAGAAAAAGAAAAAAAAAAAAAAAAAACACATAAAAAACAAAAACAGGTATACATACTTGAATAGAATTTTAAACATGAAAAAAGGACCTTTTATTGCTCTCATTCTCCTCCAAACCTACAGATACCTTTTTTTTTTTTTTTTAATTGCAGTGATCGGACTTCCTGTAAGAGGGTGGCTATGTTCATTCTCCATGGTCCCATTGTATGTAATAACGTAGCTCCCACTCTTACTAGGTCCTGAGATAGACTAGGGACTGCAGCCTATGGGATTTGTAGTATGCAAAGAACAGTGTACATAACTGCAACCGATGTGCACTGCTGGTTCCAAACAAATGGAACTGAGAAGGGAAAAGTAGAGGTTCAGGAGGTAGCGAAGGACTTTACAAGGGGGCAGAAAAACCCCATAGTATAATTTAATGAACAATAGATTACAGGGCCATTAAGTAATACAAGTGTATCGTATATTTTTGGAGAAAAACAATATTATTTAGTGTCACTGTATTTCTTATCATGAGACTACACATTTTATATTGTAGGAAAAAACAAATGTTTTTATAGTCGTAGCATGCACTGACTAGTATATAATGAACAAATAAGCTGAATTTGCGAAATAAAACTACAAAATGGGAAATTGAGGTGGTGATCCGTTCATGGGAAGTAGCACGAAAGGCAATTTGTTCAGGAACAAAGTACCCTGCCTGCCATCACAGTGTAAAGAGATATGCGAGCCATCTTAATGACATCAGGACAGTCATAGTTACCCAGGCTCCATCCCCAAGGCAAGTTCATAATCCACCAACAGCATGCAAACAAAGCCTGAACTACCATCCTGGGTCAGTGACTAACTGCATGGTGATACCAGGACAGGTTAACTTTAAAGCCCATATTCTACTGTATACATTTTTCCAACAGGAGAATAAAAAGTGACAGAACATT